>NW_022169035.1:0-277198 GCF_008728515.1 Papio anubis
CACAAGGTCAGGAGATCGAGACCATCCTGGCTAACACGGTGAAACCCCGTCTCTACTAAAAAATACAAAAAACTAGGGCGAGGTGGCGGGCGCCTGTAGTCCCAGCTACTCGGGAGGCTGAGAGGCAGGAGAATGGCGTAAACCCAGGAGGCGGAGTTTGCAGTGAGCTGAGATCCGGCCACTGCACTCCAGCCCGGGCGACAGAGCGAGACTCCATCTCAAAAAAAAAAAAAAAAAGAAAACTTTAAAGATAGGTTTAAGAAAAACGTTCCTTTCTCGGCCAGGAGTGGTGGCTCACACCTGTAATCCCAGCACTTTGGGAGACCAAGGCAGGCAGATCATTTGAGCCTAGGAGTTTGAGACCAGCCTGGGCAACATGACAAAACCCCATTTCTACTAAAAATACAAAAATTAGCCAGGAGTACTGGCATGCACCTATAGTCCCAGCTGCCTTGGGGGGCTGAGGCAGGCAGATCATCTGAGGGAGGTGGAGCCTGCAGTGAGCTGTTATCGTGCCACTGCACTCCAGCCTGAGTGACAGAGTAAGACCCTGTCTCAAGACAAAACAAAACAAACCTCTTTTTTGTTTGTTTGTTTTTCTCCATTAGATTGACTTGGCATCTTAGCTCATCAGCTGAGCTACTTTGCATTTTAGTTGTGCTTATATTGTCAGTTTCTTAAGCATGGACCCTGATCTTAAAAATAAAATTTTTATGCTCCTCTTCCAGATTGGGACTTGACTGAGATTGATCCAGGGCTAGTTACCATATATTTCCCTCCCGTTTTGTTTTTCTGCTGTTGTCCCCAAAATTTAGTTTCTTGGAGAAAAATTACAGAACCCTACACAGAAATGGACCAAGGGAGATGTGTAGGATTTCACCTCTGCAAGGCTTTTGGTGCAGGTGGGCTCTTCTGTTAGTCTTCAGCACACCCTCTATGCTTGCCTTTCCTCTGCCACTTTTCTTGAACCCCCATTATTATTGCTTGTCAAGTCATCTCACTTTCTGCTTTCCTTAGACATTGGCCAACATTCCAAGTGATATAGTGTGCCCTCCACCAGAGAATAGCTGCCACTGCTTTAAGCCCCTTAACCTTCCCTCCTACCTCAGAAGAAACTGTTTCCTCTTTTTTTCTCTCACTGCCTGAATCTGGTCTAGCACACAAGGGGATCCTCTGCAGAAATGTTATTTGAACTGGTCCCTGAAAGATGTGAAAGGATTTGAACATGAGAAAGAGTGCAAAAGGACATTTCCTGTGTAATGAACCGTGTGATGTAAGGGCTGCAGGCGGAAGAGCATGGAGGCGTACTTACTTCTGTGTGACACAGGGTGTGTGAAGATTGCCCCTTTCCCTTTACTTCTTGCCCTGGCTTCCCTCCCAGCCCCAAGCTTTTTCAGCCTGTGCTTTGATCTCTTTGCTTAGTATATACTTCTTCACCCCTCTCTGTCTAGCTAATTCTGTCCCTCCCTGACCACCCACAGTGATCTCTGAATTTCTGTACACTAATAGCTAGTACCATCCTTTTGGCAGTTAATTATATATTTTCTTGGAAAAAAAAAAAAAAAAGCACTTTATGTGCATGTCTCATTTTCCCAAATAGAGTATATTAGTCAAGGTGTTTAGGTCTCAGGGAACACAAACCGACTTTAGCTAGCTTGCTAGATGGTATGGTGGCAGAGCTGGGAGTTGTAGTGCGTTACTATAGTAAGGCCGCTGAGGTTCCTGAAATGACCTACAGCTGGAACCCAGAGCAGACACTTTGAAAGTCTCTGTCCTCTCTCTGCTTGTGGGGCTCTCTTGGGCTTCTTTCTGTGCCTCTGCTCCATTTTAGGACATTAATTTTGATTTTAAAAAAGTAGTGTGCATTACTATGTAATTTATCTTGATTGCTGAGCTTTTTGCACCCTATTAAGTCTTGTGCCTGAGGCAGGTGCCTCTCCTTTCTTTCTTCCCTCTAGCCCCAGCCCTGCTTCATTCTCTTCCCTACAGACTGACCTGTGCTTTCCTCTTAGCTTCAGCTTCAAGGTGACTGGCTTGTTATGGTAGTGTCTCCAGACTTGGTGATAACCTTATGTCTCAACTTGAGTTTTGTCTCCCAGCTTTCCCGATTCCTGGAGAAGAATTGAATTTGGTCCATCCTGGTTAGATTGAGGGTGGTGACCCCTGTACCAAACAGCTGTGAAAAATGGGACATTGTTATGTTGTTGCTTTGGCTGTATATTTCACAGGGACTGGAGTAAGGAGTGGGTTCCCACACACAAGGAGGTTTGGGGTTGTTCATCTCAAAACATGCTTATTTTGATGTCAGAAGGAAGTGACCATACCTTCTCTTTTTTGGTATGTTCCCTGCATCTGGCAGATTGACAGCTAAGAAATAGATGTAATTCTCTCTCTTTTTTTTTTTTTCCATTTTGTTTTGTTTTTGAGACTGGGTCTCACTCTATTGCCTAGGCTGGAGTACAGGTGTGATCATAGCTCCCTGCAACCTCCGCCTCCCAGGCTCAAACAATCCGCCCGCCTTAGCCTCCCCAAGTAGCTGGAACTATAGGTAAGTGCCACCATGCCTGGCTAATTTTTTTTGTATTTTTTATAGAGATGGGGTCTCTTTATGTTGCCTAGGCTGGTCTCAAACTCTTGGGCTCAAGCAATCCCCCCGCCTCAGCCTCCCAAATTGCTGGGATTACCAATGTGAGCCACCGCACTCAGTCTTCTCTTATTTAGTGTCTGTTTATTCCTATGACTGACCATTTGATCATTAGGATTAACTTTTAGGTATAATAGTCAATTCAGAACAATTTTTTTTTTTTGAGACAGGCATTTGCTCTGTCATCCAGGCTAGAGTGCAGGTGTGATCATAGCTCACTGCAGCCTTGAACTCCTGAGTTCAAACGATCCTCCTGCCTCAGGCTCCCAAGTAGCTGGGATTTTTACACCACCACACCTGGCTAATTTTTCTAGTGAGCAATATTTGTAATACTTAAAATGAATTACTAAATTTTGTATTATCATTTGGAAATTTTCTAATTTTATAGCAGATTAAATATTTTTTAAACATTACTTTTTGAAATTTGTTTCCCAGTTCAGAAAGAATAGGGGAGTAGAATATTGATAATCAAAGAGTGACAATACAGTACAACTTTACTGACTCTGCTGCCAGCCCCATTAGGATATGATAAAACTAAGTACTCACATCATTGATCTCAATGCTTACTGAGTCCCCTTATATTACTTTATTTTATGTTAATTTAGTGTCTGTCACGTTGCAGGCACTATGTTAGGGGCTGATAATGTAAAAGTAGGTCCTTGCCCTCAAAGTGCTCACAATCTATGGTGGAGGTAGATATTTACGCAACTGATTACGGTCTGGTGAGATAAATGTTGATAGAAGTGTGGGCAAAGTGGTGGCTAGCACCTCTCTTCTATTGTTTTCTTTGTGTACATCGATCTCTCACTCTTCTATATTCTCTTTAGTTTCCAACTCTCTCAATCTCTGCAATTAATTGCTTATATTATGTGGATCAGAGTATAGTATGAATAATATCTCATTTACTTAACATGAACTAATGAAGTGTTCCTTAAAAATGAAGATAATATTGACTATTGATCATGTGCTCTGTGTTAGGTACTATTCTAAGTGATGTATATATGTTATCCTCATTTAACAAATTAACATATCAATCCCATGAGATAGTTACTCTGAATATTATTCTTATTTTACAGATGAGAAAACAGAGGGACAAAACAATAGTTCAGTATCTTGCCCAAGGTTATAAAGTTAGCAAGAAGTCAAAATCTTTTTTGTAAGTTATTTTAAATGTCATTTTAAAAATAAAATGTATTATAATAATTTCTCCTGCCCTTCTTAAATGGAGTCCCTGCTTAATTTAGCCAAAATGATGTGGGAAATATCGACTTTAGAATTCATTTTCTTTGCACAATTTATTGTACTGTGCTATTGAATTCCCTTCTGAGATCGTTGAAGTTTATAGGCTCTTAGAAACTGCATTAAATTGTCCCACACTTTTGTGTTTTGGTTAGTTGGTAGCTTTTCCTTCTCTTTTATATCCAGCTGTGGCTTGTTGCTGTCACCTAATATCACTTAATTTGCTTCTATTAATGTGTAGTGTCTAGTATCATAAAACTAAAAACATGGCAAAAATTGAGTATGTTTTAGAGGAAGTGTGATATTGTGTAAAAATGTATGGCTTTTAGGGTCAGGTTCAAATCTCACATCCGCTATTGAAACGTATATATCCTTGAGCAGGCTCTTAGCCTTTCTGAGCCTCAGTGTCTTCATTTGTAAATTGGAGATAGAACTGTTTTGCAAGGTTATTATGAGGAGATGTGTACGATAAAGTGCCTGGCATTTTAACACGTATATAAACAAAAATTGATGCCTTTCTTTTTCACTTCATTATAATATGATATGGGACATGATCCCTTTATTCTGAGAGACTAAAGTAAAAAATGAAATAAATGTTTTCCTATGATGTAATTAAGATATAACGAGTTTTATTCTATCACTAAAGATAATTGATAGTTGTTGTCATAAGTGTTAATTTTAGAAATATTATCCTGAACTCCTGTTTTGGGTCCTTCTACTAAGCTCTCAGCAACCTCCTCTGTTTGCCTGCATTATTGTCTTTTACTTGTGTGTGGCTCCCTTGATTTCCCTCATTTGATATTAAAGGAAAAATGTCCTTTAGCCCCCATTTAAAAAACCTATCCCAAAGCAGACCTTATGTCTTGGAGACTGTGAACCAAGCTTCTTGGCCAATAGCAATGATTTCTAAGACTTCCCTTCTTTCATCAGTTCTGCTTTCTTTAGCTATCACCAGTCTTAAGTATTAATTTGTTTTTCTTTCTGCCTCCACCCCCTCCCATTTCTCCTTTCTCTGAAACTATCCCCAATCCCCACTTAGCTGTATGGTTCTCATTATTTCAGTAGTTTTATATGGTTTGGGGTTTTTTAAATTATTATTTTGAGATGGAGCCTCATTCTGTCACACAGGCTGGAGTGCAGTGGCACGATCTTGGCTCACTGCAACCTCTGCCTCCCGTGTTCAAACAATTCTCCTAACCCAGCCTCCCAAGTTGCTGGGACTACAGACATGGGCCACCTTGCCTGGCTAATTTTTTTGTATATACTTGTAGTAGAGATGGAGTTTCACCATGTTGGCCAGGCTGGTCTCGAACTCCTGACCTCAAGTGATCCACCCACCTTGGCCTCCCAAAGTGCTGGGATTACAGGTGTGAGCCACTGTGCCCGGCCTGGTTTGGCTTTTTATTATATGTTTGTGTGTACTTTCCAAAGGCTATATTGTGGTAGTTCTTATCATTTATAGTGAACTGTCTATCTTAACATCATGAGGCATTTCTACTTCTGTGCCAGAGGCTTTGTGCCTGCTATCTTGAAACTGCCAATGAAAACCTAGTGAATACCCCTTTCCCCTCACTTTACTGGACTGCATGCTGTTTCTCCATAGGTGAATACCCTAGCTCATGTCACCAGATTACTTTTTTAAAAAACAATTTTATCGGCCGGGCGCGGTGGCTCACGCCTGTAATCCCAGCACTTTAGGAGGCCGAGGCAGGCGGATCACGAGGTCAGGAGATCAAGACCATCCTGGCTAACACGGTGAAACCCCATCTCTACTAAAAATACAAAAAAATTAGCTGGGCATGGTGGTGGGCACCTGTAGTCCCAGCTACTCGGGAGGCTGAGGCAGGAGAATGGCGTGAACCTGGGAGGCAGAGCTTGCAGTGAGCCGAGATCGTGCCACCGCACTCCAGCCTGGACGACAGAACAAGCCTTCATCTCAAAAAAAAAACCAAAAAAACAAAACATGCTTTTATCAAGGCATAATTTATATACCATCAACTTTAAGTATACAGCTTGATGATAACAAATTACTTTTCCTAGCAAGCCCTCTTCCGAGCTGTCTGTGGTGTATAAGTCATCTTGCCCTTTCTCTTTGTGTTCCAAAAATTGCTTATGGGGGGTTGTGTGGATGCCGATTGTGGCTGCTGTGTGGTTACTTACAAGTGCCCTGTTGGTTATTTTTCAGCTGTTCATTCTGGATATCATAGAACCTCATTAGGCATGAGGTTTTCTGCATTTAGGGCCTAGGGTCAAGGTAGTGGGGCAGTGTCATTTTCTTGAAGAATTGACTCTGTTTTGCCCTACTGTTGGCTGAGTTCATGCTTTTATCCCACCTCATGAGAATTATACCCTAACTCCAGGAGTTACCAAATCTCTTTTTGAGTAGTATTATATTCCCCACCTCCCTCATGAAGTACAAAATACATTATGCAAATTTTAGGCTTGTATCTCTTGAAAAACCTATTGTAACTACTACTACTCTTTCAATCTGAAAATTAATTGTGATAATAAAACTTGCTATATCTCCAGGCCCCTGAAGTTGATTAGAGTAATTCTAGTGGTATCTCTAAGTCAGAAGTGTGCCGTGTCTCTGAAGGTGCGTATGAATGCCTTCACCATGTAGGAGTGAGGCATGGTCCATTGAGGAGCATTCATTCATACCAGCTGGGGCACCGTACTCAGGACTCAGTGGTGAGCAGTGGGGCTAGATGGTGTGCCACACCTGGAGCACTGCTGACCTTGAGAGGAGGAAAAAGAGTAGTCAGAGTTGGAAGAGCTAGGAAGGGCTTTGGAGAGGACAGACTTCAGCTAGTCTTTGAATTGTGCAGTGTGCGGATAAGATAGAGAAGTGAAATTTGGGCCTGGGGTAAAAAGGATTGTTTAAGAAGAGTGACACCATTGTGGGAAACCAATGAGGCAGCCAGGTGAAAATGAAGTTTGGGTATCTGTGAGGCCCTGAGGAATCTAGCCTGGTTAAAGCAGAGGATTCTTAGAGCAAGTAGGAAGGGGTGTTTTATCAAAATCACCCAAGAAACTGTCAAACTACAAACACCTAACAAGAAACGTTTCTAAGTAAAGGAGTAAAATCTTAAAAGCAGTGTTTTAGGTGACTATAGGAAAGATGCAGATGTTAGAGCAGGAAAACAAGAGCTTAGAGTCAGTTTGCTTGTCTAGAGCCTGGTGTGACAGAGGTCTTAGTAAAGCAGTATTTTTTTACTTCTCTTTATGAGGTTCCAGAAATTTATCTAGATCCTAAAACCTTTCCTGGGAAGGGGCAGGGCTTAGAGACATAGGGCTTTGAAGAGCCTGCATAGGACTTTAGAAAGTTCTTTCTCTTGATGTTTCCTTAGGGAAAAGGTTTTGAGAAAACATACCCCAAAACTGGCCTCAATCCCAGTTTCAGGATTTCACTTAAATAGGGCCTTTGGTCCAAAGCTGTGGAACTTGGGAGAATATATAATTACATATTTTTTAAAATGAGCTTTGCTATTCGTTTCACAGATTGCTAGTTTTTTGTTTGTTTTTTAAATAACGTTCTGAAATTCTAATAGGACTGTTTGATGGCTAATCGTTTTGTTTTTTCTACCAAAGCATTTCTTGCTATTACCTGAGTGTGGCATGCATAATTCTAAAGTCAGAGATAATATTTGTTGTTTTTTCATACACAGCATCAAAATGCAACAAATGATCGAATTGTCCTTTAAATTAAAAATAAAATTAATAAATGCACATGGTACAAAACTCCTGGGGTCCTCCTGGATATATAGCAAATGCTGAGTGAACCCTCTCACTTGTATCCTCAGCTAACTAGTTTGTCTCTGGTTCTTGTGGATCCTTCCAGAGTTATTCTCAAGTACTTGTTTTTAAAAGTTGATTATTTAGATTTCGAAGGACCTTGGAGGTCTTTTGTTAACCAGTAGACTTTCTTGAGGTACTAGAAAAAAGTGGGCCAAAAAAAGTGGGCCACATTTGAGGAATAGATGTCAATGAATGATGGGGTGAGGAGAACCCTCTGAAACTCCGTAAAATATCACCTTCTGTGGTTAAAGCCTTTATGAAACCTGTTTCCCAAAGGCCTCTTTCCAAATTCCAAGTCCATTTTTCTAACCTGTTTTTTCTTATTCTGAAGTCTTTTTTCTAATATCTTTCAGTACTCTTCTCCTCTTGAGAGTCTTGGTTATAAAATTTAATCAAAATAAAGAGAGGCAGTAGTTAAATACTTTTAAATTTATTTTAATAAAAGAAAAGGAAATAAAGACCAAGGCAGAAATGAATGTGCTACTTTAGTATTCATACTACATTGACAGAATTTATATTTAATTTTGTGATTGAAACTTTTTGCATTCATTCCTATGATTTCTGATATGTAGGGAATTCATGTTTTTGTGGAAACATGTCTAACTTTATTATGGAAATCAATGTGAAAATAGAAAATCAGCTGTATAAATTTGCTTTATTTGGTGAGTTTTCGGGAAAGTATTAATATGGTCATACTACTGTAACTTTTTTTCCCTCTACTACTTAATAACATTGGCTCATGCTTGACTTCATTGTTTACTTTGTTCACTTTTTAAGTCTATCTGGTTCTGGTTTTTCAAGTCACTTTCCTGAAGTATTTCAGCTTTTGTATGTGCATATCTAGCATGATTCAGCTTTCATATTTTTCCTTTTTACTTATACATTGTTCACCTTGGCAGTGATGAAGGCACATCAGTATTTTTTTCCCCCAAGATTGGGTTAAATGGTGTTTCCTTAAAATCATAGACAATTAGAATTAGCAGGGACCTGAGTCCATCAGGCTCAGGGATAAAATGAATAGGTTTCAACCTTTGCCAAATCTCATCTACTGGTAGTAGCTGCCTAAGGACTGAGGGAGGATCTGTGCTCAGTGAAAAAAAGGCTGTTTGATTTGCTGTGTTTGTCATGGACGTGGAAGATTCACCTGTCAGAACCAGGACTATATTTTAGCTATTCTTCATCTAGCCCAGGAAACTAAGAAGAGATTAAAGTCAGAACCCCTAAATCCATAGAGCTGCTCACCCTCAGT
Organism: Papio anubis; assembly: GCF_008728515.1. NCBI lineage: Eukaryota > Metazoa > Chordata > Mammalia > Primates > Cercopithecidae > Papio > Papio anubis. The sequence continues at coordinate 8,931 of NW_022169035.1, forward strand.
TTGATGCTGGGAGCTAACTAAGTGCTAGACTTTCTCTCCTGAAGAATTTTGGTTCCAGCCAGGCACAGTGGCTCACATGTGTAATTCTGTGTTTTGGGAGGCTGAGGTGGGAGCATCGCTTGAGCTCAGGAGTTGAGACCAGCCTGGGCAACATAGTGAGGCCTCATCTCTACAAAAAATTAAAAAATAGCTGGACATGGTTGGCACACACTTGTAGTCCCAGTTATTCAGTAAGCTGAGGTGGGAGAATCGGTTGAGTTCGGAAGGTCGAGGCCGCATTGAGCTGTGGTCACTCCAGCCTGGGTGACAGTGGGAGACCCTGTCTCAAAAAATAAAACAAGAGAAGAATTTTGGTTTCATCTGGGTTTTGTTTGTTTTTCCTCCTCTGGTGATAATTGAATCCTATTAATTACATAGGTTTGTCACAGTTTGTTACAGAATTTCAGAGTAGTCAGTCAAGGAGTCAGAAGGTACAGAAAGTTCTCCTTATTCTAGCAAAGAAAGGGAGCTTGAGTTATATAATCTAGCTAAAATTAAAAACTTTTAATCTATTTTTAAGACTGAAGATTTTTCCATTAAAATTTTAAAATGCACTACTTGCTGAGCTCAGTGGCTCATACCTATAATCCCAGCACTTTGGGAGGCCAAGGCAGATGGATTACTTGAGCCCAGGAGTTTGAGACCAGTCTGGGCAACATGGTAAAACCCCATTTCTACAAAAAAAAAATTAAAAAATTAAAAAATAAAAATTAGCCAGACATAGTGGCACGCACCTATTGTCCCAGTTACTTGAGAGGCTGAAGTGGGAGGATTGCTTGAGCCCGGGAGTTCGAGGCTGCAGTGAGCCATGATCATGCCACTAGACTCTGGCCTGGTTAACAAAGTGAGACCCTGTCTCAAAAAAAAAAAAGCAAACAAAAACCAAATCTAGTTTGAAGCCCAGGAAATTTGGAAGGATTGAAACTGAGGAAAAATAATACCTTTTGTTCACTGCATAACGTTCAACTTGCTCTCAGCATGATTTCTTTTAGACCTGGCCTAGTTTATTTTAGGTTTTATGTGTTCTTCAATGCTTACTAACTTGGTGGATTAAGAAAATTCTTGCAAGAGGAAGAATGAGTCATGGTGATGCTTCCCTTTGGGGGAGAGAAAGAAAACCCTCAGATTAATCTCACCATTATGCACTTGGCATGGATTCAGCATTTTGATTGATGGCTGAGCTCTGATAAATCTTTCCCTGTAAGCCACTTCATATCATACTTAGTTTTGTTCCCAGTAGGACTGGTAGAAGTCTCTTTTTCAGTTAACCAGCCTCTGTAACCTTATTACTGTCAGAGACTTGTTCGTATGATGTCATTTCTTTTTAAAGATATTTTGAGTTTGCAACAACTGGGAAAAAACATTTCCCAGTCTACCCAGTCTATTAAACAAACAAACCAAAAAATTAAAAACTGAAAAACATTTGGTGCCGAGAAACTGGATATGCTAAGGGTGTGGCTCTTTTGGCATCCATGTTTGGTATGCACAGAGTGGGTTTGGTTCCTCTTTGACCTTGCCCTGTGTCTCTGATGCTGCAGCTCCACTAAGAAGAAAAAGGGGAGGTGGGATAGGACTGGGAGCTGGTTTGCTACTATTCATCAGAAAAGGAAGTGGGGCACCTACAAGAGAGCCACAAAGTCTCTCAGCAGGGTCTTGTTGAAAGATTGTTTTTGAAAAAGGTGATATGAATAACCTGTTAAGTATTTTCTTGTAGTAATCACAGAACTGATCTGGCTACTTTCTACTTTAAGGTAGTCCTCCGTGACCTGTGTCTAATTACATCTCCCTTATTCTAGCCCTAACAAATTTTTCTGCACTGCCTTCAGATTTCTAACTGTTTTCTCTGCGATCTATAGATTTCATTTTTTAAAATGTAAGATGGCATTAGTAGCAATGGCAGGAAAAACAGGGCTACATAGTTTATCCCATACTTAGGTTGATTATTTTCTGTGGGACTTTTACACAGAATAATCAACCACTATTTTTTTCAAACGACTGTGTGCAAAGCAGCTATCTCACTGAGCTGTGCTAATATCTGAGACAACAAGCGATAGCATCCCCAAAACGCCACAAAAATCATTAAAATACTGTCTTTTAGGCTTCACTGTATAGAAGAGTCAGTGAACCGAACAAAAGGATAAATTTAGCATCCAGTGTATTTTCTTTAAAAAAAGTCTTAGCCAGGAATGGTGGCTCACGCTTATAATTCCAGCACTTTGAGGGTCTGAAGCAGGAGGATCACTTGAAGCCGAGAGACCATTCTGGGCAAAGCAAGACCCCATCTCTATCCTCCTCCATTTACTATCAAAGTAATATACATTATATACAACTACAATAAAATGGGCATTTTTTTTTAGAAGGTAAATATGTTTGCCAATACAGTGCTTTGAGCGTGGTGGGCACTGCTACAGTTTGAATGTCTGTACCTTCCTAAAATTCATATGCTGAAACCTAATCACCAATATGATGGTATTAGGAGGTGGGGCCTTTGAGAGGTGAGTAGGTTGTGAGGATAGAGCCCTCATGAGTGGGATTCGTGCCTTTATAAAAGAGGCCCTAGAGAGCTACCTTGCATTTCCATCATTTCAGGACACAGCTGGAAGGCTCCATCTGTGAATCAGAAAGTGGGCTCGCACCTGACTGAATCTGCTGGCGTCTTCTTGGACTTCTCAGCCTCTGGAAATTGTGAGAAATAAATTGCTGTGGTTTACAAGCTGCCCAATTTGTGGTATTTTGTTATAGCAGCCCAAATGGGCTAAGACAGTCACTGAATATATTCTTTGTTTATAATTAGTGTTATTTAGAATTATAAGCTTATAAAAAGGATATGACCTTATGAGGTCTTGAAACTCCCTTGCCTTTGAGGAATCTGCCACATTGTCTTTGACAGATATTCATACTCAGCCTCAACAATCCCAAGAATACATAGATGACTGTCTTTACCTCAGCCTTCTCTATCAAAGAGAATGTTCCTTAAACCAGCAGAGATGAAACTCAACCTTAACATTAAATAGAAGAGTATTTTGATGTTTTGAATGTTAAAATCTCCAGCCAGAGATAACTTATTGTTGCATTATTTCCAGATTAATTTTGAACCATGTCCAAACAAAAAAGAAAAGGGAATGTCAATTTGAATTTTTCTAATTGAGGTAAATTGGAGCAGATACTTGGGAAATTGTTGGCTAGTGAACCGTATGTACTTCAAAAGATTACATGGATATTCATCCAAAGGGAATATTTTGATCCTAACTACTATTATCTAATATGTGTCAACACTGAAATAGTTTTGTTTAAAAGTAAACATATATAATGACCAAAAGTTTTCTTCAGCATGAAACGATAAGACTGCCAGTCAATATCTGAAGCAAAGGCAAAGCTGAATTTAATGCTTACTGTAATAAGGGAGAGCAGTGCTGGCTAGACAGTTTCTCTAAGTAGAGCAGGCCAATTTCTTATTTTGGGGAATTGCGGAATTCAGGGATTGGCAAACTTTCTGAGGCCATAGCAGGTTAACATAATCTGTAGAAGTATGACAATGATTGACTGGCACTCAGTGGAGTGTTTGTTGGCGTATGTTCCCGATAAGCTGCTTTCAGAAGTTGGAAGGCTATTGCAATAGCCCAGATAGAAGGAGATGATGGCTTGGACCAGAGTGGAAGGAATCTGTGGAGATGGTAAAGACTACTATCTCTACTAAAAATACAAAAAAAATTAGCCAGACATGGTGGCTCACACCTGTAATCCCAGCTACTCAGGAGGCTCAAGAAGGAAAATCGCTTGAACTCAGGAGGCAGAGGTTGCAGTGAGCCGAGATCACACCACTGCATGTCAGCCTAGGTGACAGAACGAGACTCTGTCTCCAAAAAGAGAAAAAGATGAGGACTAAAAATTGACAATTGGATTTAGCACTGTGCTGGCAAGATCACTTTGGGTGGAGTGAGTGGTGGGGATGAAAGTCAGATGGGAGAATATTTGAGACAATAAGAGGGAGAGGACTCGAGGTACCAAATATAGACAATTCTTTTAAGTTTGGCTGTAAAGCGGAGCCAAGAAGTAGGGTAGTGTCTGGAGAGGGATGTGAAGTAGAAGGAGAGTTTGTATGTTTTTTATTTGAGGTATGTATTACAGTCTGTGTGCTAATGGGCATGGTCCAGTAGAAAAAGAGCACAAGTACTGGATAGTTGTGCTCTTGTATAAATGTATACTGGAACCCTTGTATAAATGAGCAGGGATGGGATCTGGTTCCAAGAGGCAGATTGGCCTTGGGTAAGAGACTGGACAGTTTATCCATAACAGCAAGAGGGAAGGTAGAGTGTGTAGGTACAGGTGTGGTAGGTTTGTAGATATGATGGGAACTCAGATGTTATTTTATGATTGCTTCTGTATTCTTAGTGAAATATTAAGGTAAGGTCATCAGAGAGTGAGGGGTAGGCAGTATTGAAGGTTTGAGAAAAAAGAAGTAGAAAAAAGTCATCTAAGAGAGTAGGAGAGCGACTGGACTAGGATTTGAAATACTAGAATATTAGAATTATTAGGCGGTATTCTTTGACATTAGTGGTGATACATTTTAAATGTAGCCAGTCAGTTCCTATGTTTTTTCTCCAGCTTCATCTGCCACCCTGGTGCTGGTGAGAAGTAGGAAGAGTTAGGTTGTTTGTTTGTTTGTTTGAGATGGAGTATGGCTCTGTCGCCCAGGCTGGAGTGCAATGATGCGATCTCGGCTCACTGTAGCCTCCGCCTCCTGGGTTCAAGTGATTCTCCTGCCTCAGCCTCCTTAGCTGGAGTTATAGGCATGTGTCACCATGCTCAGCTAATTTTTGTATTTATAGGAGAGACAGGGGTTTCACCATGTTGGTAAAGCTGGTCTTGAACTCGTGACCTCGTAATTTGCCAACCTCGGCCTCCCAAAGTGCTGGGATTACAGGCGTGAGCCACCGCACCCAGCCAGAAGAGTTAGTTTTAATCAGATGTGGAGTTTTGCCAGAGGAGTTCCAGAGAGACAGGGTCAAAGATGTTGAGAGTTATGGAGGGGCATGCTTATTGGTAAGGATAAGGACTGTTGGGGGGTGATAACTGTGTGTTCAGCTGAGGTAAGCTGAGGACTGGACTGCTAGAAGAAAGACGGTCAGGGAACTCAGAGTAAGGGAAACATCACTATGGTTCCTGGGTGTCAGATTCATGATTCTTCTTCAGCAGTTTGACCAGTAAGCATTGAAGATTTTGGAAAGAAAATAAGAAGCAGCAATTGTGTAAAAATTTTTTTTAAGGCATGACAAGTTATTTGCTTGTTTTACTTTTTAGACTCAATCTTTTGCAAAAAATGATACCAGAAATGGCATTAACAAAAAGACATGTTCTTTGGTTTAGACTGTATGTTTAAGGACAGCCAGCAAATGTTTTATTTAGTAACTTCTGATTGATTGATTTTGTTTAGTTAGTTGATTATCATTATTATGGGTTTGTTCATAAACTGTTATATTAGGACCATTCACAATGTGGATCTCAAAACAGACTATGATGAAAATATCAACCAAGAAACTCTTTAAAGCAGGCTTAGAAATATAGGTGGCATAGGACAATGTTCAGCTCCTCAGGAAAAAAAAATAGGTGTGGAATAAGAAATATTATTAAATACTAACTGAAATGGACCTAGAAGTCATCCTTTGAGCCTCTCATGTGTTTATCCCCTACAGCCAACCGCTGTGTTTCCAAAACATACCACGTTTATCTACTTCTCTCCATCTCCACAGCCACAACTCTAGGCAAAGCTGCCATCATTTCTCACCTAGATTGCAGCTATTAGCATAGTCCTAGGCTGAGAGAGCTTCTTAGAGACCTTAGGTCCTAGCTCAAAAGTCATCTTTCAGAACAGTCTTTCTGAGCCACTTAAGTTAGCCTTCCTGATCCTCCCCACCTCCATTGCTTTAAGTTTTCTTCCTTATAGTACTTATTGCTGTCTCATATTACCTTCTTCCTTTATTCATTGGTTTTTGTCTGTATGCCACCTTTAAAATAGGGCAGGGAACTTGTCTGTCTTCTATACTGCTTATGCCTGTTGTCTAGAACAAATAATTCATGGTGTAGGAAATGTTCAAAAATATATGTCAAAAGAACAGTAAGTATATTGAAAAACAAATATTCATCTGGGAATCTTGAGAGCAAAAAAATTCTCTGATCTGGTGGGTTGTGGAGATTCAGCACCCAGGAATCCTAGGAGAAGCCAATGGGGAAAAGACAACATAACACAGTCTTAAGCCTAGCGCAATTGAAGAGAAGGCCTCCAGCACCTGAAGTGGAGTTAACCTCAGGCCTGGTATCTCCTAACCAAACTCATTTGGTTACCTAAAAAAAATCAGATTTTCATTTAATTTCAGAGATCAGATGACTGACGATCAGATATTTTTGTTTCGTTTTCAACTGGGGGAGATTAGATAGCAGAGAACTCTGAATCCTATGCTCAGATGAGTTGATAGGGAAGAAAAGGTGAAGAAGGGGCTACAAAGGATCAACACAAGTGTCAAAAACTCTTTTTCAGTCCCCCTTTAGTTGTGATAAGGGGATTAGAGTTTGGGAGCAAGAGGACATTACATGGCTGGAGGAGAAAGAGGGAACTACCAAAGAGGGGAAAGCAGAGATTGATGTATGATTCAAGTATATCAAATTTGTGTTAGCTGTGTACTACCAGGTACTGTACCTCGCGATGGCAATCCAGTGAGGAATGAGATCTGGGAGAGAGCCTCTGCCCTTCAAGAACTTTACAGTGTCTAGTGAGAGAAACAGGTGTAAGACTAACTCCAATCAGTATCATATGTTGGTTTGAAGTAAGTTTGAGGGGTATCTTTATGGAGTAGCTCTGGATAGGATTTCAGGTGATGGCCCACAGCTTTATCTTTACCGAGACACAATTTCAGTCAACTGGTAGGTGTCTAATCTCTTAAAAACTGGCCCGTAGCAACCATAATCATAAAAGACTTATACATGAGCCAAAATATCAGTTTATTAATATCTAGTGAGGAAAGTTACATGAATAGCCAAATTTTAATTAGAAGATATCTTGAACATTGAGAAGAATAAGAGGAAATAACTGGATGATGAAATATTGCCCTCTTTATTGTTTATTTATTTTTAAGACAGAGTCTCATTCTGTCACCCAGGCTGGAGTGCAGTGGTGCAATCATGGCTAACTGCAGCCTGGACCTCTTGGGTTCAAGTGATCCTCCCACCTCAGCCTCCTACTAGCTGGGCCTACAGACGTGAGCCATCAAGCCTGGCTAATTTTTTATTTTTTGTAGAGATTGGGGGTCTCAATATGTTGCCCAGGCTTGTCTCAAACTCCTGGACTTAAGCAATCCTCGCGACTTGGCTTCCCGAAGTGCTGGGATTACAGGTGTGAGCCACTGCACCTGGACTTTCTTTAGTTATGGTACTGTCATTTTATAGTAATTTGTTCTATCTGATTTTCTAGGAAACCTTCTTATCATTTTATGTCAGTATTTTCAGTTACACCCTTAAGTTTTGAAGTTACCAATGTACAATACAACCTGTGGTTTTAATGGATGTATATAGAAAGATAATAGCAACAACAGTTTGGGCATGATGTCTTATGCGTATAGTCCTACCTACTCAGGAGGCTGAGGAGGAGGGATCACTTGAACCTAAGAGTTTGAGGCTGCGCCACTGCACTCTGGCCTGACAGAGCAAGTCTCTGTCTCTTAAAAAAAAAAAAAAAAAAAAAAAGATAATGCCAACATCCTTAAAGAAATCATTAATTTTGCCTGTATGTGAGAATGGAGACCAGGGAAATTTTCAGGGAAGATACGACATTTTCAGCCAGGTCTTGAAGAATATGTGAGGTTCAGTTGAGGATAGGGGTAGATGGGAATGAATGCATTTTTTCTAGAGAGAGGGAACGTAATAAGCAAAGGAATAGAGAGGCCTAAAGTTTGTGGCCTGTTTGGAGTATAGGCTATGTGATGGGGAGCAGCCCGAGATAATATAGGAAAGCTAGCTAGTCAGGACCAGCTTCTGAACTGTGTATCTTATGCTGAGAAGATTGGACTTTCTCTTGTAGGTCAGGGATGGGCAAACTTTTTCTGTAAAGGGCCAAATAGTAAATATTTTAGCTTTGCAAGCCATTGGGTCTCTGTTGCAATTACTCAACTCTGCCATTGTAGCACAAAAGCAGCCATAGGTAGTACAGAAATGAATGAACGTGAATGTGTCCAAATAAAACATTTACAAAGACAGGCAGCAGGCCGAATTTGGCCCGCTGTAGTTTGCCTAACCCTGTTGTGGGTAATATGAATTATATAAGGCTTTTGGACCAGAGAACAATATGATCACATGTATACATTAAAGAGAGAACAGATAAGAATCTGAAAACTCTGAGCCCGCCCTATGGAAATGGTGGTGAAATGGAGGTTAACAACTCATAGAGTATCTCTCTGAATCATATGATTCCATATTTTTAAAAATATAGTCAATGTTGACACCTTACTCCCTATACAAATATAAAGCTTGAAGAAAATAAGTGGAGATTGGTTGAATAGAGTAGAACATTGCTTCTCAAACTTATATATAGATCCCTTTTAAAGGAAAAAAGCTGTCGGGCCCCTAGTGTTAACTGACAATCAAAACAATTAAAGCAGTTCTACCAGGTGCTGGTGCAATGATAAATATAAATGTAAATGTGGCAACTGAAATTCTACAACATTGCTTCTTTTTAAGTGATCCAAAGGATCTAGAATATGGCTATTAATTTTTAGAAATTATTCTTATAGAAAGCTAAAATTTAAAACTCTTAGCAAAATGAGATTGCTGAGATTCCATTAAAAAATTAGCATGGTCCTGGAAGTCCAGTGTGAAAAACAGGGATTCTAGAAATAAGTGATAAATGAAAAGGAAGATGGTAAATGGATGAAGACTTTTGGCTGAAAATATTCCAGGAGTTTCTTGATGTCCTTAAGTATAGCCTCCACTAGCTGAAGTTCAGTGAAGCAGTGGGTGAGTGGAAAGAAGAAAAGCAACAGCACCCATAGACTTTGTGGAATATTTAAACAAAGTTCTTCAGCCTTCGAAGAATTTTGAGTTAAACAAAATATACTCTGCCACACAGTATGAGATGTAGTTGTCAGAACTGATGAGGGGAGTACCTCTAGAGCAGTACATCTCAAGGTGTAGTTCCTGACCAGCAGCATCAGCACCACCTGGGAGCTTATTAGAAATGCACATTATCTGCCCACCCCAGACCTACCCAATCAAGAAACGCTGGGGGCGGGCCCAGGAATCTGTGTTTTAACAAGCCCACCAGGAGATTATGATGCCGTCAAAAGCAGGAGAAACACTGCTGTAAAAAGTGAGTTAAGAAGAAAAATAGTCTGAACATACCAGAATTCCAGATTAAAAATTCTTAAGCTTTGCCTAACTTAGCTGGCAGAACTTGCTTATTTACAAAAAGTTTTGTTTTTCTTAAATGATCATGAGAATGTTATGCTTTGAAAACCAATTCCCATATTCTTGTGCAATATAAATTGTTTTTTTACTTTTATATGAAATACAGTATACATTAGCTTAGAGATTAAAAGTTTCTGTAGACAAAGTGTAGATTTAAAGTACTTTTCTAGCACACTGGTTTCACCTCTTCATCACTCAGAATTTGTTCCTCTTCTAGAAGACAGATGTCAAAAGACAAACAAGAGAGACATGTCATCCCAGGACAGAAAGAAAAGCAAAGCACTCCTTCCAGAACTTCCCTTCCTAAGCAGTTTCTGAGCTCCTGCTGGCACTTGGAATGTTGTCAGAATACACATATTCCTCAATCAAGGATGAGAGTTGAGAGGGAAGGTAAAATCAAGTTAAGAGAATCTGAGAATGGGAACATCTGAGGAAAGAATGCTAGTAGTGGCCAGGTGCAGTGGGTAGCTCACACCTGTAATCCCAGCACTTTAGGAGGCTGAGGCAGGCAGATCACTTGATTCTAGGAGTTTAAGACCAGCCTGGGCAACATGATAAAACACTATCTCTACAAAAAATACAAAAATTAGTTGGGTGTGGTGGCACATGCCTGCAGTCCCAGCTACCTGGTAGGCTGAGGTGGGAAGATAGCTTGAGCCCAGGAGGCAGAGGCTGCAGTGAGCCGTGATTGCACCACTGTACTCCAGCCTGGGTAACAGAATGAGACCTTGTCTTAAAAAACAAAAACAAACCAAACAAAAAGTGATAAGTTTTGAGCATCATTAGATAGGATGAGCAACAGTTATTTGCTTTTTATTGAAGCAGAACTGAAACTTTGAACTTTGGTGTATTACCCAGAAGTTCTTGCCTCATGGCAAAATTCTATAATCTGAATCTGAAGGAAATTCATTTTCCACTGCTTTGGAAAGGAAAACCTAGCTAAAGAAGTAAACTTTTTTAAAATGAGAAACACTTAGAAACGTTTTCCCCTAGGATATGCCATGATAAACTTGATAAGACTTGGAAAAAGAAAAAAAAAAGGAAGAGATTTGTTACATATAACTAACAAAGAATATATTAAGGGCATTTTTTTTTAATGGGCAAAAGATTCTTCACACAATAAGGAACACATTGGCCAATGAACATATGAAAAGATGCTCAACCTTATCATAATTCAGCAAAATACAAATTAAAACCACAGTGAAATACCACCAGAATGGCCAAAAATAAATACTCTGATAATACCAACAATGAGCAAGGATGAGGAGCAATGTGAATTGTCATGTGCCGAATCTGCTGGGAACATTAATTCATGCAATCACTTTGAAAGTAGTTTGGCATTACCTAATCAAGTTAAGTATAAGCATACCCTTTTCCCAGCAATTCCATTCCTAGATTTGAACGTCAGAGAAACTCTCACACATGTGTACCAGGAACTAGGTAACAAGATTGTTTATAGCAAAGAAATAGAGGGGAGAGACTATAAGCAACTTAAATGTTCATTTATACAACAGAATACTCTATAGAAATGAAAAGAAAGTAGTATAGCTCTAAGCATCAACTCAAAACAATGAACAACATTAAATGAAAAAAGCAAGTCACAGAAGGGTGCATACTCTGCGAGTCTGTTTACATAACATGCAAGAAAAGGGGCAGATCTAAAACTTGAGGATATGTACAAATAAGGCAAAACTCTGAAGGAAAGCAAGAGAATGATTAATTCAAAATCTGGTAGAGTGGCTGCTTTTGGAGGGGGAGATGCAACTAGAGAAATGAACATGAGGGTATTAGTAATGTTTTCTTTTTTATGCTGGGCAGGGTGTTCATTTTATTCTTTAAGCAATATTGTAAACAAGCTTTGTGTAGTAGATTTTACTTTGGGATTAGGAGAAGCAATGTATTGGAGTAAGCTATTTAGTCTCTCCGTGGAATGTAGAATGTCATGTTCCAACTTTACAGAACCTGGGTGGCATACAGCATTGCTTGCCTTTGCTCCTGATACCTCATTCCTATCATATTGCCTGTTAGAGTGCCCTGTTAGAATGACCATTGAATGTATGACCCATACTAGGACATTCTTGAAAGTAAAGTTAGGGGCCGGGTGCGGTGGCTCAAGCCTGTAATCCCAGCACTTTGGGAGGCCGAGATGGGTGGATCACGAGGTCAGGAGATCGAGACCATCCTGGCTAACACGGTGAAACCCCGTCTCTACTAAAAAATACAAAAAACTAGCTGGGCGAGGTGGTGGGTGCCTGTAGTCCCAGCTACTCGGGAGGCTGAGGCAGGAGAATGGCGTGAACCCGGGAGGCGGAGCTTGCAGTGAGCTGAGATCCGACTACTGCACTTCAGCCTGGGCGACAGAGCGAGACTCCGTCTCAAAAAAAAAAAAAAAGTAAAGTTAGGGATGCATAAAATAATTAAACTTATATCTATGTCTATTTTAAAATATTCATTGAGAAAATTGGCTTATATACTGAAATTTTCAAAAATATATTAAAGCACATTAAAAACTTTTAAAATAGTAATTATTCAAACATTTAAAAAATAGCATGAACTAAATTATTCTTGGTACATATTTATATACTTTTATCAGTTTCTTACCCTTATCTGTCTGAAATACTATGTCATTGGTATTTTTATAAAGGGAAAAATTTTTTGAGTGGTCTTATTTTTTATTTTTGTCCCTTAAAAAGTTTACCTTCTTCAAAATTACATTTTATGGCTATTATATTGGAAAGTGCCGATATCTTCCATTGAATCTTCTCTGCAGACTGTATTCTTTTTAATGGAGAAAATACACTGTAAATATACTTGTAAGCTTGCTTATTTATTTATTTATTTATTTTTAGAGAGAGGGTCTCACCTTGTTGCCCAGGCTGGAGTGCAGTGATGCAACTATAGCTCACTGCAGCCTCAAACCCCTGGGCTCAAGCAATCCTCCTACCTCACCCTCCCAAGTGGCTAGGAATCCAGGTGTGTGCCCCCATGCCCAGCTATTTTTTTAAAGTTCGCATAGAGATGAGGTCTCACTATGTTGCCCAGGCTAGTTTCAAACTCCTGGGCTCAAGTGATCCTCCTACCTCAGCCTCCCAAAGTATTGGGATTACAGGCGTGAGCCACTGTGCCTGGCCAAGCTTGCTATCTTAAAGTTGGAAGTACAAAATGGAGGCTTAACAAACAGTAATGACAATGATAATAATTTGCTAAAAAAAAAGAAAAAAAGAAAAAAATTTCAAGATAATCAGTAAACCAGAAGAGGTGCCAATAAAACAGGTGTAAACCAGACCTGTCTTGGGCAGTTACACAAGTTGCCTGCAATGTAATATCTGCATAAACAAATTCTGTTAATTTGCTTGGTTTTTTTTTTTCCTATGATTACAGGATTTTTAAATTTTTTTGACACACTATTCTATTTCCTCCATATTTTCCAGAACAAATGCATAAATGTATCTTTTATAATGAGAATAAACCAACAAAACTGTACTTTCTCCTTCATTTTAACTGACTCCTAGCTAGAGATACTCATGCTTGAACTGGGATAGGTAAAACCCAGTCGTATGCTTTCCATGTATTCTGGAAAACATTTAGGACCTATGGTAGATCTGACCTCAACATCTCAACATTAAATCAGTAGTTCTCTTTCCTGGAATTAGAGATTAGTGCATCATGAGCATGGTGTCCTGTGCCTATAATTCTAGCTACTCGGGAGTCTGAGGCAGGAGGGTCACTTGAATCCAGGAGGTCAAGACCAGCCAGGACACGACCCTGTCTTCAATCATGATTAGTTTTTTCAATCAAAAAATTAAAGTTTTTAATTTTTTAAAAAATTAACAAGTTAACATAAAATTAAGATGTGTCTTGAAATCAGACAGCCATCTTGTCTGCCATCTCTGAACAAATTACAAAAATGGACTCATAATACATATTTGCCCACAGGGCTTGCAATACTGTTTCACAAAGCTGGCTGTATTCTTCCTCTTCACAAACAGCCAGTCTCCATAGCATGTTTAGCTACAGACGCCTCTGCTGACTCTCCCTGCAACATTTTCATTGCTCGCCAGTAGATCTGTCTGCAGTTCTCAGGTCTACCAAGGGGGTGGTTCAGTGGTTCCTTGATATAATCCATCTAAAGATGAGAATCTACAGATCCAAACTCTCTCAAAGCCCTCTCATAATATTCTCTTATGTTCACCATCTTGCAGGATTGTTGCTTCTTTTCAAACTGAATCATTTTCCTGAAAAAGTCAACTGAAAATGGATGACTGTCCTGTAAACTTGTATACACAGCTCTGGCTTTTTTGTAGCCACCATGTTGATAAGCCCAATCCAGGTACTTACCCTTCAGGGTTACTGAGTTGGCACCTGTGACAGCTAAGAGAACTTTCTTAAAGATTGCCTCAGTGTCTTCTTGGCTTTTGGCATCTTCACTCCACTCTGTCAAGAAGTCTGCAATGGCAGACAAACCTGGGGTTCCAGGTGCACAGAGTCTTCTTCAAAAAGCATGGCTATGTCAGGGCTCTTTGAGTCGATCACCACATGCACATTCATCTGCCACATTGTCCCAGAGTCTCTAAATAATTCAGTCCCAGCTACTGCCACCTCCAGAGCTTCCCTCAGGAAGTTATGGCACAGCAACAACTCAAGTTAACTGCTTATATTGGAATTCTGGCAGAAGCTTGTTCTTGTGCCTTTCTGAATGCAGTCATGGTTCTTTCCAACCTCTTCCCTCTGAGGAACCCACTATTTGTCTTCTTAGTAAATCTTTCCAAGCAAAAGGTGATGTAACACTTCCACATGGCCTCCGTTGGCAGAGTCTTCACTGCCTCTTCATATACGGCGCAACATCTCTCCTCCTTCTGGCCCTCCTCTGCTTTGTCTTACTTCGTTGTAGGCTGCTCTTCTCCCGTCTGTGGCTCGATCTCTAATTCTCATCTTGCCGCATAATCCCAAGTGAGAAGATCATCTGTGTGTAGAGCCTGAGGGTCATCATAAATTTCTTTTTGTAGACCTTTGGCAAAGTCAAATCGCCGTGCAGTTGAAAGCAGTGACACATGAAATTCTGCACCTCAAATTATGCTTACAGAATTTTCGTAGATGATCCGTGCCAACTCGCCCTTAAGGATTTCTTCAGAATAATCAGGATTCTCCACATCCATGTTGGCTTTTTCAAATTCTTGCTTTTCCTTCCTCAGTTTTTCAGCATGCATCAGCCTCATTCTAAAATAGTCTTGATAAAGTTTAGGGCCCTCTGGATGAAAGTGCAGTGCCCAAAGAAATAGTTGCCTTGTGCTTTCTGAAGACAATCAGTCTTCCATTTCCCATTTGGCTGCCATAATCCACAAAGCTGGCTTGTTGGAATGAATGGCCAACATGGCAGAAAATACCTTGCTAAGTTGAGTTTTAGTAGCCCATTTCTTACGAAAAACTACATAGGAGGCCGGGCGCGGCGGCTCACGCCTATAATCCCAGCACTTTGGGAGGCCGAGGCGGGTGGATCACCTGAGGTCAGGAGTTTGAGACCAGCCTGACCAACAAGGTGAAGCCCCATCACTACTAAAAATACAAAAATTAGCCGGGCATGGTGGCGGGCACCTGTAGTCCCAGCCACTCGGGAGACTGAGACAGGAGAATTGCTTGAACCTGGGAGGCAGAGGTTGCAGTGAATCGACGTCATGCCACTGCACTCCAGCCTAGGCAACGGAGCAAGACTCCGCCTCAAAAAACAAACAAAAAACTACATAGGAGAGCCAAAGTTGAATATCATCTTTCCTCTTTGCTGAGGCACATCGGAAAACACCTTGTACCCAGTGTACAACAGAATTCTCAATCTCATCCTTTCTAAATGAATATCCAATGCATGTTCTTCTCTGGATCTGTTCCAAAAGATTAATTTCATATTGAACATAATTGGTAAAGTCATCCTTGAAAAGGGCTCTTCCCTGGATTCTCTACTCTAGATCAGAAGCCTTCTTAATGATAGCCTTAATCTCTGCATGACTGAACAGTCCAATGTGCTCCAGCTGTTGCAATTTGGGGAGCTGATCTTTGTGTTCCTGAATTATCTCTACAATGAGGTCCAAACTCTACAACCCCATGGGGAGGTTCTTAACCACAAACACATGCAGGAAGCTCCCCCATTTGCTTGTTGTTGGACCTAAGGTGGTTGCTGGTCAAGTTGCTGTCAGACTCTTGCGGTGAGCCTGCCTTTCTAAACACTTTGAACAGTTCCATTCATGGGAGATGGAAACACATCAAAGGAGCCTTAAAATGTTACTGGTTTGGCAGGAAAAACATACTAAAATATTAAGTTGAGAAAACTTGAGGGAAGGAGTAGTAAATATGTCAAACTGAAGTACTGAGCATTTTGCAGTCAAGAAAAAACCAAATCACTAAGTCTAAAGTGTATTTCCATAGGTAGTAAGTACTTTTTTTTTTTTTTTTTTGAGACAAGGTCTTGCTATGTCACCCAGGCTAGAGTCTAATGGCATGATCTCGGCTCACTGCAACCTCTGTCTCCTGGGCTGAAGCCATCCTCCCATCACAGCCTCTTGAGTAGCTGGGCCCACAGGTGTATACCACCACACCTGGCTGATGTTTCATATTTTTCACCATGTTGCTGAGGCTGCTCTTAAACTCCTGAGCTCAAGCGATTCACCTGCCCCAGCCTGCCAACGTTCTGGGATTACAGATGTGAGCCACTGCATCTGGCCCAGTACTAGGTATATTTTATGAGACAGATGGTTCATACATATGACTGGAATATAGAGAAATCCTTGGTTTTTCGCCTTTCCTATAGAACAATCCTGCCAAATCAACAGATGATTAGCTCTTTGATATATGCCAACTTCTGTGTCTCTAGAGCTTCTATTAACCTGCTTGTTGATTAACCTCATAGCTGTCCAGGAGAGATCACACAATAAGGAAACGATGATGGTCCCTTCCCATAGTCAGACCCTCCGACCAACCTTGTCAATCAGTGGGTGACATATCCCAGCATGATTTTGAGTATTTTACTCAAACATCTTCAGAATGCTATATTTTTTCCTTTAAAAACACCTCAGAAAAATATTTTCAAATGCATCTTTTCAAAAGAAAATTTTTCCTAGTGGCAAGAGACCACTCCTGTCATGTGGAATGTATTGATATCCCCCCATATTAATATTGAGTCATATTGTGCTCCTGAATAATATATAGAAAAACAAATGTGCCTTAAACACATTGTGCTGAAGCAAAGTACTCTGGTAAAATAATTTGAAAACCATTGATGGAAAAACTTTTATTTTGGCACATAATTTCTTTCCCCCTAAAATTTAATTATTAGAAATTCTAAATTCTGTCAAGTGACTGCCTTAATGGATTTGAATTTTGTTTTATCTTTTCCCTCTTTTTTCCTGGTTTTTTTTTTCAACACAAGGCAAAGGACATTGAATGATTCATAAAGAAGAATAGCATGTGATATATGATCAAAGAATATATGACATATGGAAATTACATTTCACTTAACCTAAGAATTAGATCGAAGTAGGTGGAGATGACTCACTATTTAAAATGTTTTTGTTTCTTCTCTCCATAGCTTTAAGAAAAAGTAGAGATCACTTCTGACTGTACTGAACAGCAAAAATTAAGTGACTTGCTACACTGTAAATCATGGCACTGCCATTCCGTAAGGACTTAGAAAAGTACAAAGACCTTGATGAAGATGAGCTCCTTGGGAATCTGTCAGAAACAGAACTGAAACAACTGGAAACTGTTTTGGATGATCTTGACCCAGAGGTAGGTGCTAGCTGATGAAGAGAAATGAAATAACTTTTCAAATTCTTTGAAACTCAGTAGCTGCCTTTGAGCTTTTTCATGACTTTTCTCTGGCACCTTCTACCCCCTCCTCTTTATTCCAAATCAATTTGCTTTTGGCTTCCTCTCCAGTTCCCCACTTCTGCCTCCATATGTTTACTAACATGACTGTCCTAAACTACTCCAGTATCCTTATTTTCAAACATCTCCTGAAATTTCTTCCTCCTCTAAGAAATTTTTCTCCTCTGTGCAGGCAGGGATATTTTTAGTACAATGCAGCAGATGATTACCTTTTTGATACACGCCAACCTCTGTCTCTTCCGAGTTTGTATGCCAGGTGGCTCCAGTGTAGGATGCCTCTAAAAGATTCTTCATGACCCTAAATCTAATTGTTCCTTTTCTGAAAGATGCTGACCCAATCGATTAAGTTTCCAGTCATTGGAAGAATAGATCTAAGTAATTTCTTGACAATACAGCAGTCCACTGTGGAGCAGACCTGAATATATGTATGTAAGCTTTAACTTGCAAGGTGGATGTTGTTTGTCTTATAAATTACACAAGGCTTAGATAGACACCCATGACCCTTGAATTGTTATTCCCTGATATGTCAGGGGAGGGGCAGTGAGGTAAGAACCTGAAGGTCCTGAAGGTAATGGTTGTTTGCTAGGCTTCTTTTCTTTACCACATTTCTTTATGCCAAGATGTTGATTTTAAGTATCCTCTAAGGACTGAGATGGAGTTCATTTTATAACATTGTTCTTGTTACTGGATGATGTGTCTATACCATAGATCAAGTCCCTTAACCATAATTACTATTATAAGGAAAAGTTCCCAGTACACCTAATTGGAGGGGGATTACTCAGGATAACAGTGCTGTTTTTATCACATCACAGCAATATCTTCTATAGGCAGTTCAATCTATTAGACCTATTTGAATCAAATGGTTTTAGAACTGGAAAAAGTGGACGAGTGCTCACACCTATAATCGCAGCACTTTGGGAGGCCGAGGTGAGTGGATCACTTGAGGCCAGGAGTTCGAGACCGGCCTGGCCAACATAGTGAACCCCGTCTCTGCTAAATATACAAAAATTAGCTGGGCGTGGTGGTGCATGCATGTAGTTTCAGGCTATCCCAGGCTACTTGGGAAGCGGAGGCATGAGAATTGCTTGAACCAGAGAGGTGGAGGTTGCAGTGAGCCAAAATTGCACCACTGCACTCCAGCTTGGGTGACAGAGCAAGACTATCTCAAAAATAAATAAATAAATAAATAAATTTATAAATAAATAAATAAAAGAACTGGAAAAAGCATAAGCCTTTATCTAGTCCCTAGTCCAGGTTTCTCAATCTTGACACTATTTACTTTTGAGGTTGCATAATTTGTTGTAGGGGTGCTGTCCTGTGCATTGGAGGGATGTTTAACAACATCCCTGGCCAGTAGCACACTCCTCCTGTTTTAAAATATTCCTAGGATGTTGTTTTAATCAGGTTTGGTAATGGATGACAGACACTGAAACTACTGCCTTGAAAGAAGGGTTTACTACTTACAGTTCCAAGAGCAGGAGGCACACCATGCCACACAGAGGCACATGGGGAAGCACCCAGGTTGGTCAGGCGGCAAAAGGATCAAGGAACAAGCATGGCCAAGAGCCTTTATTGTGGTTCAATAGGAATGAATGGGTGAGTCAGGATAGGCAAATTTTAACAAGTTTAGGACTAGATAGTTTGAATAATTTTAACAGGCTCAGGGCTATGTAAGTAGTCTCTAGTTGTCCAATATCTGGCTCTGGGTGATTTAGGGGGAGGGGAAATACTGGCTTGGTAAGTGAGAATTAGTTAAAAAAGAGGTGGTTAGGAGAATTGGTTGGTTTGCATATGAAAGGTGTGCTCAGGGTGAGGTTGGTAGGGAGTAGTGCTCTCTAGCTAGCCCTGGAAGGAGTGATCTCCAGGATTAGCAGGGCCCCAAGATGTCAAAGCATCAGAAAACTCAGAAAATAAAAAACATGACTTTTTTTGGAGCCCAGTTGTCACTCTGTTCCTCAGGCAAGAGTGAAGTGGTGCAATGATAGCTCACTGCAGCCTTGAACTTCTGGCTCAAGCGATCCTCCCACCTCAGCCTCCTATGTCGCTAGGACTACAGGCAAGCACCACTATACCCAGCTAATTTCTTTGTAAAATTTTTTGTAGAGGCAAGGTCTCGTTATGTTACCCAGACTGAAAACCGTGATTAATACTCCTCCCCCTGAGCTGACAACCAAAAATGTCTCCAGACATTGCCAAATGTCCCATAGGGGACAAAAACACTACTGGTTCAGAAACATTGATCTAGTTCATGCCCTCTGTTTTACAGATGGAAAACAGAAATTACGTCAGTTATTACAATTAGGCAAAGAGCTGGGACTAGGTCCCTCACTGCCTCATTGATACCTGGCGGTCTAGCAGTCTTTCTGTTAAACCACACTGAGTCTCCTCCCAACTCATGCACTATGGTATCAGTCTGAAATCTGATGGCTTATTTTTCATTTGTAAATCCATGGCCTGCTTCTTGTGTGGGGAGGCTTGATTAGCCTCTAAATGTCTTTTGCAAACCCCCCAACCCCAGTCATAACTCCCCTAACCTCAATACTGTTAGTTGAGACTAGGAGAACAATGATGTTTATGACAGCATCTGTTTGTTGGGTGACATGTTTTTGGAAAGCATTCTGGTAAAGAACCAGGTAAGAAAGAGGTCAAGGATAGTAGCAGCGAAACACCACTGTAACTTACAAAGTCTCAGGAAGTAGGTTGAAGGTATGTGTGGTACCTTATATTTTGGAGGACTGTTTTACTGTCCTCCTGCTGTATTCAGTGTACGTGTTTGCTAACTCACTGCATTTTTGCCAAAAAAAAAAAAAAAAAATCTATCCCCAGAAGACAGCCAGCCTAGCAAAAGCTTTCCCCTGCCCCACCCCCGAAGGCTGGGAATATATTTTACAGCAAAATTGCACTACAAGAGAGAAACATGTCATTTTTAGTGACAATCATATTAAAGAAAATTTTTATCTGAAAAGTAATTATGATCTATTAGCTTACTTGATTAGAGTATATTTCTAATGAAGCTTGGTTCATGAGTTTATAGCCTCTAAAACCAGCTAGCTGTCATTTAGTTTGTGGTTAGACTGTTTTTGGCCAGGTATAGTTGCTCATACCTGTAATCCTAGAAGGGAGATTAGCTTAAGAGCAGGAGTTCCAGACCATCCTGGACAACATAGCAAGACCTTGCCTCTACAAAAAATTATAAAAATTAGCTGGGGGCATGGTGGTGCACACCTGTAGTTCCAGTTACTCCAGAGGCCTAGGCAGGAAGATTGCTTGAGCCCAGGAGTTCAAGGTTTCAGCAAGCTATGATCACATCACTGCACTCCAGCCTGAGCAATAGAGCAAGACCCTGTCTCCCCTCCAAAAAAAAGAAAGAAAGAAAAAAAGGCTTTCTAAGGAGCCAGGATTTCAGCTATCATATTTAGGACTGTGTGTCGCATGGGCTTGAGCAGGCAGGTAGAGTAGTGCAACTTCCATTACCACCGCCATGAAATAGCAATATATACATCTATGCATTATTGATGGAGAAGTAAAGTAACTTTTTATTATTGATGGAGAAGTAAAGTAACTTTTTATTAATTTGCCTTAATGAGAATCTTTAAAAGCATTCTACCATTTACTTTATTCAGTAAATATTTGGGGACAACTTGTAGATTTCAGGTACTATGCTAGGCTTAGGAATACAAGAATGAGCAAAACAAATGTGGTATTTGCCCTCATGACGCAGGCTGGTAGGAATAGGAGCAGTTTGACATTAATCAAATAATCATACCATATTAAAAGAATGGTAAATGCTACACACTGTAAGAGCTTGTGATGAGAGGTTAAGAAAAGCTTCCCTGGGGGAATGGAGCTACAATCTGAAAAATGAGTTGCAAAAAGGGATAGGCAGAGCATTCCAGGGAAGGGAGACCACACACATAGAGGCCTGGTGGTAGAAGGAAGTATGTAGCAAGTACAAGAGAGAAAAAAAAGTCCAGTGTGACTGGAATGGAGAGGATGTATGAGATGAGCCTAGGGTGACAGACTGAGGGGCTGGTGGTGAAGGATAAAAAATATCAGGCAACTGATACAGTTGGGAAGCTAGTGTAACAGTCTCAGCAAGCTTGGATCATAGTTTGGACCAAAGTAATAATGTTGGAGATGGGAAAAAGATGAATGAGTTCTTCAGGAAGTAAAAGAGTAGGGTTTGCAGGTCAATTGGAAATGGATTCTTCATGTGTAGTTCCTCTCTTGATTTCTAAGTCTAAAGGTAGAAATCTTATGTTTCTTTTTTATGGTTCCATAAACAATTTTGTATTACAGAAATATACTTGGTACAGAGTTAGGAATGGACGTCCTGTGTGTTTCATCTTTATAGTTCAGCTTTCTGTGTAGTAGGTACCATTACATAAAGGGTAACACAGGTGAATTTTATGAAAATTATTATGTATCTCAACAAATGACCACAGTTGAAGTGCTGTATTTCCTAGTTACAAATTGAATATTTTCTATTAACATTACCCTTATAAGATTACCCTTTATAATGAAAAATTGTCTTATACCACCCATGAAATTCAATTGGGAGGTTTTGCAAAAGAGGGCTGGCCCTTCTGTGTGATTTCTCTGGCTGCCTCCCAGTTTCAAAGCAAAGATATACCCAGAAATAGGAGACAAGGCAGTATCACCTACCTCTTTGGCTTTTGACAAGCAAAAGGACGGTGCTCTCTTTGTCTAGTCAGCCCTTGTGTTTACTGCGCTTAGTGAAAATTAAGGGACTACAGGAGAAAACTTTAATCTATCACCTTCTACTCCACCTCCCTCAACTCTAAGTCAGTCCATGCACTCAAAAGCTTTACCCATGTGGAAACCCAGGAACATAGCTCTTGCTATGAGTATTTCAGGGGTCCCTTGGGGCATGTGAAACAATGATAGTGATTGTTGCAAGTACATCCTAGTGCTCATGTATATATGTATGCATACACACATAAGTGGAACATCTCACATCGTGTTTAAACTGAAGTAAACAATCTGATATTCTACTGTGTGGTATACATGTTTTAATCATGAAAAAGTCTGTACAATGAAATGGAAGTCATGAAGGAATATCATGTACGGAGTCATTTAACACTCTTGTAATAGAATTATTCTCTGTACATATACACTGAGCAATTAAGGATTAATAAAACTTTTTAAAAAAACTTTTATTTTAAGTTCAGACATACATGTGCAGGTTCGTTACGTAGGTAAACTTGTGTCATGGGGGTTTGTTGTACAGATTATTTCATCACCCAGGTATCCTAATACCTGTTAGTTATTTTTCCTGATCCTCTACCTCCTCCCACCCTCCCTCCTCTATGCTCCAGTGTGTGTGCTCTATATGTCTGTGTGTTCTCATCATTTAGTTCCCACTTAGGTAAGTGAGAAGATGCGGTATGTGGTTAATAAAACCTTTTTATTAGTATCCCAGAACACTTAAAAACTAAAGATTGTTTCCTGCTAGTAGAATCCTCTCTGAAGAAAATGTTCTATTAGAAAACATATGCCGGGCGCGGTGGCTCATGCCTGTAATCCCAATACTTCGGGAGGCTGAGGAGGGCAGATCATCTGAGGTCAGGAGTTGTAGAATAGCCTGGCCAACATGACAAAACCCTATCTCTACCAAAAATGCAAAAATTAGCCAGGTGTGGTGGCAGGCGCCTATAATCCCAGCTACCTGGGAGTCTGAGGCATGAGAATGGCTTGAACCCAGGAGGCGGAGGTTGCAGTGAGCCAAGATTGTGCCGCTGCACTCCAGCTTTGGGGATAGAAGGAGACTCTGTCTCCAAAAAGAAAAGAAACTGTACTAATGTATGTGCCTATTTTAATAATAATGTAAGTGAATTCTACCTAATAAAAAAGAAGTTTCATGTTTGGAGCAGTTGTATATTGCTGTCCTAAAATCCTGCAATGAAGTGTTTAGTGCCTGTATCACATTCCGGTCTGTAATTCTTTTTTATATGGGTAATCTTCGGAAGCATATAGCATTAGCATTCTTTTTGGTCATACTGGCTGATTCATTCTCTCTGGCAGAATGCCCTTCTGCCTGCAGGGTTCCGGCAGAAGAACCAGACATCAAAGTCCGCCACAGGGCCATTTGATAGAGAGCATCTCCTTTCATATCTGGAGAAGGAAGCATTGGAGCATAAAGACAGGGAAGACTATGTGCCCTACACTGGAGAAAAAAAAGGTAAGCCCAGAATTTTGAAGTTATTATGTGGTAACACTTGATTTTTCTTTTTATAGGTGGGTATGGAGAAAATCATATTTTTAGAGGTACATCATTGGTAGCCTTAAATATAGGATACTGTTGACTTAAATATTTATTACTTTAGACACTTTATTTACATTTTTCATCAACTTGGCCAATAAGTTTCTTCTTAATGATGTTAGTGAAGTTTTATTACACAATGATTTTGTATAACATTCTTTAATTCTCTACTGTAACAGATCTAAAAGTGTATTGAAGGAAACTTTTAAATCCAGTGGTAGATTACAGAGTACAAATGATGTTAAGGCATCTATTCTAACTGCATTCTTTAAAGTGGAATGCCATAAAACAATTCATGCCATATTTTCAAAGACCCTTTTTAAAAGCTGTTCTATAGCCATCCTTATTAATTCATGGTTATGATTGCTAATGCTTCGTAGTCAGTACTTTTAGGAAATTTTTCTAGTCCAAGTCTCCCTCATTTAAGTGTTTGTGCTTATGTATCCTCAGTGGAGCTTAAGTACAGCTGTGGCTTTTTTTTTTTTTTGATTTTTTTTTTGACAGAGTCTTGCTCTGTCACCCAGGCTGAAGTGCAGTTGTGTCATCTCACCTCACTGCAACCTCCACCTCCCGGGTTCAAGCGATTCTCCTGCCTCAGCCTCCTGAGTAGCTGGGATTACAGGTGCGCGCCACCACGTCTGGCTAATTTTTGTATTTTTAGTAGACATGGGGTTTCACCATGTTGGCCAGGCTGGTCTCGAACTCCTGACCTCAAGTAATCCACCCACCTTAGCCTCCTAAAGTGCTGGGATTACAGGCGTGAGCCACTGCTCCTGGCCACAGCTGTGTTCTTAAAAGTTCTATATATATACTTAAATGAAACAGGATAAGTTTTTCAGCTTTCCAAACAGGTTAGAATATAGGTTGACCTAAAAACGCAAATTCTACATTCACTCTTATTTGGAATATTGTGTATAGAATACTGGGGAATGGTGACAGCAGTGGCAGAGCTGCATATCAGCTCTTGCAGGCACCGTTTTTATGTCTGAATTCTTTCTAGTCTGGGCAGGAAGAATGGTACTTGGGCTTTTTATTTGAGAAAGAGGCCCTTCTCAATAATTTTGGCCAGAACTGTGTCACATGACTACCCCTTAGCTGCAAGGGAAGCAAGAAAGTTCATTTTAGCACTCCAGCTTCTATAGTAGAGGAAGGCTAGTGAATGGTAATAGTAGGTAAGCCGTAAACTCAGCACTTGACTTTTCCAAAATTATCCATCACCTCAGCCCCTGTGCTTTTTCTTTAGAGTCCTCCTCCCCTTCATCTCTTGTTAAGGATCACTATCTTTGTTACTTGAGTTAGGGTTCTCCAGACAGACAGAACCAATGGGATGTGAGGGGAGAGAAAAGTTTATTTTAAGGAGGCTTTTAAAATTCAAAATCTAGCAGGCTGGAGATGCAGGGAGGATTTACTGTTCTTGTCGAAAGGCAGTCTAGTGGCAGAATTTCTTCTTACTTTGGGGATATGAATCTTTGTTCTTTTAAGGCTTTCAACTGATTAAACGAGGCCCAGCCACATTATGGAGGTTAATTGGCTTTACTTAGAGTCCACTGATTTAAATTTTAATCTCATCCAAAACAACAAAAACAAACAAACAAAAAAAACCTTCATGAAAACTTTTAGAAGAATGTTTGAGAAAATATCTAAGCACCACAACCCAGCGAAATTGACACATAAAACTAACCATCACACCACTGTTACAGGTGGGAATGTCCTGTCCCTCAGGTGTTTGGGGCCAGAAAAAGAGTTCAAAACCAATGCAGAATTTTGAAATGTGGAGAATCATAAAGACAGGCAGAGGCATCCCTTCCTTTTTATTTGTCCAAGAAAACTACTGGTTATATTTTCTCTGTACAGCCATACAGATGTCAGTGTTTATGGCTTTAATCCTGCTTAAATTGGAGAACATAATTTTATGGGAAAAAATACTGGTTGATCACCTTCTATTCTGTGTGTTTTAGGTGGACTCTGGGGGTATAATTTGGAAAGGAATGGAGGTAGAAACAAAGGGAGAGATGTGAGAAAAAGAGATGTCAGAAAAAAACTATGGAATTTGAGGACAAGGAGAAAAAATAAGAGACCTGAAAGAAAGCTGCATTTGTCCCAGGCTAACCCAGGAAGCTTCCTAATATGCCCTTGTTTCATAATCTCCAGTTACCTAGGAAAATACCTTGGAGGATTAGAGGAAATAGGAAAGAAAGTAGAGAAGAATTATGGAAAATAAGAAAATACAAGAGGGGGAAAAGGATAGAGGTGAGGAATATGGGTGACATTAGGAAAAAGTGCTGTATCCTCAACTATTGTAGAATATCTTTGTCCTCCTATGTATCTTTTTAAATTTTTACTTCTTACTTTAGGTTTTAGATGGGTAAGAATAAATGGAAGTAGTTGAACAAGTAATTTTACATTCACAATCAGTGGTTTCTCTTTATAGTACATTCAGTATTTTTACTGCATCTTTTAGCTACATATGTCTATTAAATATTGTTTATGGGTAGTTCTGATGCAGTGATTAAAATGATAGCTTTTTTTTAAAATAATGAACTTTTTGTTACGTAGAGAAAATGCACAGATCATCTGTATGTAGCTCAGTGAATTATAAAATAAACACCATGGTTTATCTAAACACTCAGGTAAAGATAACATCAGCAGCCAAATGCGGTGGCTCACGCCTGTAATCCCAGCACTTTGGGAGGCTGAGGCGGGCGGATCTCTTGAGGTCAGGAGCTCGAGACCAGCCTGGCCAACATGGTGAAACCCCGTCTCTACTAAAAATACAAAATCGCCGAACGTGGTGGCACGTGCCTATAGTCCCAGCTACTTGGGAGGCTGAGGTAGTGGAACCGCTTGAACCCCGGAGGCAGAGGTTGCAGTGAGCCAAGATTGCTCTACTGCACTCCAGCCTGGGCGACAGAGCCGAGACCCTGTCTCAAAAAAAAAAAAAAAAGATAACATCAGCACCCACTGAAGGCCCTATCATGCTCCTTCCCAGTCACTTTTCCCTTTTGTCTTCTGAAAAGTAATAACCAACATAGTGTCTAATAAAATGATTAGTTCTGCTTGTTTTGAACTTTATATTGATGGAAACATACATTCCGGGCATCTGGCATGCCTATGTCATACAGTTTTTGTGAGGACCAAATTTGTTTTGGTTTGGTTTTTAGAGATCAGGACTCACTCTCTTGTTGCCCAGGCTGGAATGTAGTGGCACTGCAACTTGGGACTCCTGGGCTCAAGCAATCCTTCCGTCTTAGCCTCTAGAGTAGCTAGGACTACAGGCACATGCCACCACACCCAGCTGAGGACCAAATTTGTTAATGGGTACACTGAAATCACTGTAAAGGATCATATGGGAGATGATTACCAAACAAGAGATTTTCATTCTCTGTCATGGAGGAGTGGTCCAGAACAACCATGGGGTGAATTTGTGAGTTTCATCAATCTATCAGATGGAAACACATACTATCAGATGTGGTAGAATCAAGCCTTATAAGCCATGTCACAGTACCACGGACCTGAAGGAGGGCAGATTCCTCTTCAATAATCAAGCAACTTTGGCTGTAAAGCTCTGCTTTGAAATATAGCAAAAAGCCACCTCTAGTGTTCTGAAATCCACCCTAGACTCTCATCTTTAAAGCAGTTAGCCTTAGTTTTCCTTAGTCACGAATATGCCATCCTTTCTCTTCATCTAATCTCCAAGATCCTGATAACATTCCAGAAGGTCCTCAGAGTAATTCATCTGTGTCTTATTAGAATACTTCCCATCAAGCTAAATGTTAATCTCCTCTGTAGCTCCAAAAATCCAGAAGCTTGTTTTTTAAAGATGCCTCTCCTATGACTCTGCCCTGAACACCTGGGTTGAGTCTCAGATTTTTTACTTAATAGCTTATTTTAGTGGAGATGGACTTTCAGATTGAGGATGCTTTCCCCTACAATAGAGGTCTTCCTCGTTCTTCATAAAAGTTTGCAAACCTACCTCTATTGAGAAACAAAGGCATTTTACTTTCTTGGTACATTTAGATTAGTTAGAATCCATAAGATGTTCTCTTGTTCTCTAAATGATTTTTTCATTCAAACATGACTGGCCTCAGGGTGCAGTACCTAATGGCAATATTAGCCTTCTGACCAGGGAATGTTATAGCAGTGTCATTCAGTTCCTTGAACTCTTTCCAAGTTATATGCCAAACTTATAAATTAATTATTTTAAAGGGTCTATCAGATGACTGCCTAATTTTTTTTTTGGAGATGGAATCTCACTCTGTCACCGAGGCTGGAGTGCAGTGGCCTGCCACCACGCCTGGCTAATTTTTATATTTTTAGTAGAGACGGAGTTTCGCCATGTTGGTCAGGCTGCTCTCGAACTCCTGACCTCAGGCGATCTGCTGCCTTAGCCTCCCAAAGTGCTGAGATTACAGGCATGAGCCACTGCACCTGGCCGACTGCTTTTTTAAGAGCAAAAACTTGGGAACCACTAAAAGGATTACTTACCTAGTCATTAGACTATTTTCTCATATTCTGAGACTCACAATTAATTATACTTGTTATTTTTTCACTTAAAGGCACACTCTGTTTCTGGAGCCAAAATTAGACATAACTGGCCAGGACAGGAGGGAATCCTTATAAAACTAAAAATTGCACATGGTAGGGTTTTTCCTTTTGACCAATAAAAAAGTATATATCCATGCCAAATTTTATTTTCTAGATTGCTAAAAAATGTTTTTTAGAAGCCTGATAGACTAAGGACACTTAAGAGTTATTATATGTAAAACCATTAATAATTTCACCTCATGATTTGTGAAATGATTGTTTATATGTTTTACAGAATTGAAAGCATATGTCAATATATGAGAAGAAGAAAGTAATCCTAATTAAGTGAAGCTCAAGGCCTTATGTCTTACATGCATTTGGGGGAATATTTTGTCCTATACTGGTGAATGTTTTACGTTTAATACTATAGTTTTATTAACAGCAAAAAGACATTAGCTAGTAAAGGTAAGCTGACAAAAGGTGTGTCACGGATTGTTTTTAAGTGCATTATTTACCATAGAACCCACAATATACACATGTTAAATTCGCCTAAATCTAATAAGCTCGGTAGGAATGGTATCATGATATCAAATAATCTTGACAAAGATGAATGGAAATGTCTTTCTTATGAGTCTACTATGTTCAAAATGTTGAGAAACTGAATGTTTAAGAAAATTAAAACAATCTACCTCTTCTTACTGTCTGTTAAAAAAAATTAAAACAGCTGGGTGTGGTGGCTCATGCCTGTAATCCCAGCACTTTGGGAGGCCAAGGCAGGTGGATCATCTGAGGTCAGGAGTTCAAGACCAGCCTGGCCAACATGGGGAAACCCTGTCCCTACTAAAAATACAAAAATTAGCTGGACACGGTGGCATATGCCTGTAATCCCAGCTACTTGGGAGGCTGAGGCAGGAGAATCGCTTGAACCCAGGAGGCAGAGGTTGCAGTGAGCTAAGATCGTACCACTGCACTCCAGCCTGGGCGACAAAAGTGAATCTCCATCTCAAAAAAAAAAATTAACAAAATTAATAACATATTTTCTTTTTTCTTTTAATAAAAAAAAATAGAGACAGGGTTTCGCCATGTTGCCCAGGCTGGTCTCGAACTCTTGGGCTCAAGCACTTCCATCTGCCTCAGCCCCCAAATTGCTGGGATTACAGGTGTGAGCTACTGCGTCCTGGTCCATATTTTCAATATATGTTCCTTTTGCTTAAAAATATCATGTTAAAATGTTGGAAAGGTACATGTAGCTTTTTACCTCTTCCTCCTTAAAATTTTGCAAAGTATATAACTGAGACATAGGCCAGCACAAGGGTGAAAGAGAGTATTCATCCAGCTTGTTCTCATTCAGAGAATGGTGAAAATTCTCAGTGCTGATTATTAGTTCCCATGATATTTTTACGTAGCATGTGTATTCTGTCTCAAAGATAGATGAGGCATAGAACCTTGCCATGAATTTATCACTTACAGAAATACTGTGTCCCAGTCTTCAGTATTTTTTTACTGCCTGTCATTTTGTTTTGTTTTGCTGGGGACTCCTCCTCTCTGTTGCTAGTATCATGCTCCACCCTTACCTAGACTAAGATTTTTTTTTTCCCTGTGTTACTTCACGGATGGACCAGAGCCATGGCTGCACCTTATATCCCATACAGAGATGTGCATTCTAATTCTGTTTGAGCTGCTGACTCACCCGCTGTGGGCTCCTCCCTTCCTTGCACCACACTCCTTTTCTTCCTGCTGGGCCTTGGGGTACAGCCGTTTATGCCTTTTGGTGGTTGTTTTCTCTTTTCCTATCCCGAGAATGGAACGCCCTTGTGTTCTTTCCCAAGAATTCCACATGCCCCTCCCTGCTCTTCTAAAGGTAAATTTCACCCAGTTGCCTTAAACTAAGGACTTCCCATATACTGTCCAAGTTATTTATTCACAGTTATGTTAGCTTTCCAGAAAACCTACTCTTTCTCACCTTTCTGAATATGTGATTTCTTTGGAGGAAAGACAGATGTGATCCCTTAGTAAACCAGAAAGATCATGGTTACAAACCTGCCTACATCTACAGGATTACATAACCACCACTGGGCAATTGGTTTCCGCTAAGTCCAAAGATAAAAACTGGCTCTTATTTTTGTAATCATATTTTATGAATCCTAAACGTCCCTTGTAGACCTGAAAAGTGGTCTTCCCAGGCACTGAAGCTGATGTTTGAAATGGGCTATTTACATTAGTCATGCAGATGCTGGCATCTCCTTTTCAGACGGGTCATGCAATATCATTTGAATGATTCACTGTTAACTCCTTTAGGGTAAGGAGTTAGCCAGATGGATGGCTTGTTACTCATGTTAACACCCGGTTTTATGGGGAACCTTTCCTGGATAACTACACCCACTCTGGATAGTTCCTTTCCTCCAATATTTCTTCATATGATTTACATACCATAAAGTACTGCTTTTTATTTATTTATTTATTTTGAGACAGAGTCTTGCCCAGGCTGGAGTGCAGTGGCACTATCTTGGCTCACTGCAAGCTCCACCTCCCGGGTTCACAACATTCTCCTGCCTCAGCCTCCTGAGTAGCTAGGACTACAGACGCTCACAACCACGCCCGGCTAATTTTTTTTCTATTTTTAGGAGAGACAGGGTTTCACCATGTTAGCCAGGATGGTCTCGGTCTCCTGACCTCGTGATCTGTCCACCTCAGCCTCCCAAAGTGCTGGGATTACAGATGTGAGCCACCATGCCCAGGCTAAAATACTGCTTTTGATCGTTTCAGAATCTTGTACTATGAGGCTTTGTTTATTTGTTTTTAGGATTGTTATATCCCCTTGATGAATTGTCCTTTTTGTTGTTATGAAATGACCTTTGTCTCTGGTAATATTCTTTGCTATAAAACCTACTTTGCCTGATGTTACTAGAGCCTATCTTTCTTTCTTTTGATTAGTTGGCATGGTATATCTTTGCTGTTTGTCCTATCTGTTCTTTGTTGTTATTGTTGTTGTTGTTGTTGTTTGTACTCCAGCCTGGAGTGCAGTGGCGTGATCACAGCTCACTGCAGCCTCAAACTCTTGGGTTCAAGCAATCCTCCTGCCTCACCCTCCTAAGTAGTTGGGACTACAGGCATGTGCTACCATATCTGGCTAATTTTTGAAATTCGTTTTAGAGGTGGGTCTTGCTATGTTGTTCTCAAATGCTTGGCCTCACACAATCCTCCCACCCACCTCAGCCTCCTGAGTAGCTGGGATTACGCATGTGAGACACTGCACCCAGCACTTTTAAAAAACAAAAAATCTTTCGGCCAGGCATGATGGCTCACACCTGTAATTCCAGCACTGCGGGAGGATCACTTGAGGTCAGGAGTTCAGACCAGCTTGGGCAACACAGTGAGACCTTTTCTCTACTAAAAATGAAAATAAATTAGCTGGATGTGTTGGTGTGCGCCTGTAGTTCCAGTTACTCTGGAGGCTGAGGTGGGAGGATGGCTTGAGCCCAGGAGTTTAGTGCTGCAGTGATCCATGCTCATGCCACTGCACTCCACCCTGGGCAAAAGAGTGAGACTCTGTCTCAAAAAAAATTAAAAAATCTTTCATGCCTTTACTTCACTTTTTGAACATATGTAATATAATTACAGTAACTTTTAATGTCCTTAACTTGCCAATTTTATCATCTATCATTAAGTCAATTTTGATAGACCGATTTTTTTTCTTCTTCTTCTAGATCAGATTTTCCCGTTTCTTTGCATGTTTGTAATTGTTTGTTGGGTATCAAACATTAACTTTCCGGTGCTGGATGTATTGATATCCCTATATATATTCTTGAGTTTCATTCTGGGATGCAATTAAGTTACTTGGAAACAGTTTGATTCCTTAGAGTCTTGCTTTTAAGATTTGTTAGGTGAGACTAGAGCAGTGTTCAGTCTAGGACTAATTATTTCCCCAAGACTGAGGCAAGACCCTTCTGAGTTCCCTACCCAATTATGAGCCTTGTTAATTGTCAGCTTTTCCAGTCTGGCTGGTAGGAACAGGTTCTTTTCCCAGCTCTGCATGAACACGGGCATTATTACCTCTAAGCTTTCAGATTTTTTTTTTTCTTCCTTGGCTCAAGGTAGCTCCTCACATACACGTACCAATTGGTGCTCTGCTGAACACTCAGTGCAACCCTCTGCACAACTCCTGGGCTCCCTCTGTGTGCAGCTCCCTCCTCTCTGGTTCCCTATCCTTCAAACACTGGCTGCCTTGGTTTTTCTGGACCTCAGCTGTGTCTCCTCAGCTCAGAGTTCACCAGGCTCTTCCTGAATTTCTGCTCGCTGATCTGCAGCCTGGAACCTTTCTCCAGGCAATAAGCTAGGTAATCATAGGGCTCACCTCTTTTTTCCCCATTTCATAGGTATCACTGTCCTTTGTTGCCTGATGGCCAGTGTCTTGAAAACTGTTGTTTCTGGCCAGGTATGGTGCCTCATGCCTGTAATCCTAGCCCTTTGGGAGGCTGAAGCAGGAGGATTGCTTGAGGCCAAAGAGTTCAAGACCAACCTGGCCGACATAACAAGACCCATCTCTTTAAAAGTGTGTGTGTGTGTGTGTAAAACTTATTTCATATATTTTATCCATTTTAGTTGTTTCAGGCATGTAGGTAAATTCTGTCCTTATTACCCCATCTTGACATAAGATCCTCCAGATTAGGATTCAGTTGCTATTCTATTTCCCTGTTAGAGTATTAGCTCCCCAAAGTGAAGGATCTCTTGTTTTGTTTTCCTTGTGGTGTCTTTCTAGTTAATTGTCTAGTATACACAAACTCACTCACTAAACATTTGTTGACTAAGCATTTATTGGTGACCATATTGCAGCATCAAGCAGGTGTGGTGTGTGTCACTGTATCAAAACAAAAACGTCTTTCTAGGCTCTGTCCCCTCATCCTTTAGTTTGATTGGTTTGAGGTTTGTGTGCTGCTTGTCAAACAATATATCGCAAAGCCTCCTGGAGATTATAGTGGCATAGGGTCCTTCAGTCTTTTCTGGAACAAGGCAGTTTATAAACAAACAGTAAAGTTAGCTAGGGCCTTTCAACTCTGTAGGAATGAAGTAACCAAGAGCCATCTCTGTTTCTTGTTACTATATTTTTTATATACTCAACAAGGGTGGGAGCTATGACTAAGATAATTCTTAACATTTGTTGCAGCTGTAACTTGCTATCAGAGCAAAAGAGATGAAGACTAGTAAAGAAAGGTCCTGGCAATGGAATTGCTAACATGGATCACAGTATTTCTCACTGATTTTGTGACAATAACAAGGATCTTGGCACAGGATATTTCTTTTTCTTTTTTTTTCTTGGCACAAACATGGGTTTGGATAAATGCCATACATTTAAGTTACTATTATATGAATTCTTATCTCAGTGTCTTCCATTTCCTTAGCTGCTGTATTGTAGTTGCAAAAACATTACTAAACTGTTTTAACACTCTTAGCAACTAAGGGTCAGCTTTATTTTTGTTTTGTTTAACTTGGTGGCGGGGAATGTATCATTTCATACTTATCCGAGAGTTTTTTAATCTGATCTAATCATTGTTTATGTATTTATTTTTTTGAGACAGAGTCTCGCTCTGTCGCCCAGGCTGGAGCGCAGTGATGTGATCTCAACTCACTGCAAGCTCCATCTCCCAGGGTGACGCCATTCTCCTGCCTCAGCCTCCAGAGTAGCTGGGACTACAGGTGCCTGTATTTTTAGTAGAGATGGGGTTTCACTGTGTTAACCAGCATGGTCTCGATCTCCTGACCTCGTGATCTGCCTGCCTCTGCCTCCCAAAGTGCTGGGATTACAGGCGTGAGCCACCACGCCCGGCTATAAACAGAATCATACAATATGTATTTGTGGCGTCTTTCACTTAGCATAAGGTTTTGGAGTTTCATCTTATTACAGTGTGTGTCAGTACTTCATTCTTTTTTATGGCTGAGTAATATTGTATTGTATGGATACCACATTTTGTTTATCTGTTTCTCAGTTAACGGACATACAGGTTGTTGCCACTTTTTAGCTTTGTGAATATGCTGCTATGAACATTTTTATACAAGTTGTTGTATAAACATATGTCTTTATTTTTCTTGGGTATGTGCCTAGGAATAGAATTGCTGGATCATAAGGTAACGATTTTTTAACAAATTGAGAAGCTGCCAAACTGTTTTCCAAAGTGGCTGCAGTATTTTACCTTCTCACCAGTAATGTACCAGGGTTGAAATTTCTCCACATGCTTCAATACTTGTTGTCTGTTTTATTATAGCCATCTTAGTGGGTGTGAAGTAATATCACATTGTGGTTTTGATTTGCATTTCCCTAATAACCAATGATACTGAGTATTTTTTCATGTACTGTTAGACTACTGTATATTTGTTTGCTTTTTGGAAATGGGGTCTTGCTATGCATCCCAGGCTGGACTCGAACTTCTGGGCTCAACAATCCTCCTACCTCAACCGACCGAGTAGCTGAGATTACAAATGTGCACCACCATGCCCAGCTGTACATATTCTTTGTAGAAATGTCTCTTCAAATCCTCGCTTACTTTTAAACTGGGTTGTCCTTTTATTGTTGATTGGCAAGCATTCCTTATATATTCTGGATAAAAATTTCTTGCCAGATACATGGTTCAAAAAATGTTTCTCCTATTCAGCAGATTGTCTTTTCACTTTCTTGATGGTATAATTTGCCCCATAAAAGTTTTTAATTTTGATGTAGTATAATTTATCTATGTTTCTTTTGTTACTTATACTTTGGGTGTCATATCTAAAAACCATTGCCTAACTCAAGGTCACGGAGATATAAATTTTTTTTTTTTGAAACAGAGTTTCGCTCTTGTTGCCCAGGCTGGAGTGCAGTGGCACTATCTTTGCTCACCGCAACCTCTGCCCCCTGGGTTCAAGCGATTCTCCTGCCTCAGCCTCCTGAGTAGCTAGTATTATAGGCATGCGCCACCATGCCCAGCTAATTCTTTTGTATTTCTAGCAGAGATGGAGTTTCTCCATGTTGGTCAGTCTGGTCTTCAACTCCTGACCTTAGGTGATCCGCCTGCCTCAGCCTGCCAAGGAGATATAATCTTATCTTTTTTCCTAAGAGTTTTATAGTTTAGCCCTTACCTTTAGGTTTTTGTTTTTATTTTACTTATTTATTTTGAGTCGGAGTCTTGCTCTGTCGCCCAGGCTGGAGTAGAATGGCACGATCTCGGCTCACTGCAACCTCCGCCTCCCAAGTTCAGGCGATTCTCCTGCCTCAGCCTCCTGAGTAGCTGGGATTACAGGCGTGTGCTACCACACGTGGCTAGTTTTTGTATTTTTAGTAGAGGCAGGGTGTCACCTTGTTGGCCAGGCTGGTCTCGATCTCCTAACCTCAGGTTATCCGCCCGCCTCTGCCTCCCAAAGTGCTGGGATTATAGGCGTGAGCCACCATGTCCGTCCCATTTAGGTTTATAATCTATTTTGAGTATGGTGTGAGGTAAGGATTCAACTTTGCATATGAGGCCAAGAGTGGTGGCTCACATCTGTAATCCCAGCACTTTGGGAGACCGAGGCAGGTGGATCATTTGAGGTCAGGAGTTTAAGACCTGCCTGACCAAGACCAACATGGCAAAACCCCATCTACTAGTAGTCCCAGCTACTTGGGAGGCTGAGGTATGAGAATCGCTTGAACCCAGGAGGCGGAGGTTGCATTGGACTGAGATTGCACCACTGCGCTCCAACCTGGGTGACCAAGTGAGAGACTCTCTCAAAAGAAAAAAAACAAAAACAAAAAACTTTGCATGTGACTGTGCAGTTGTCTTAGTACCATTTGTTGAAACACTGTTCTTTCTCCATTGAATTGTTTTGGTATTCCTGTAGAAAATCAACCATAAGTATAAGGGTTTATTTCTGGATTTTTGGTTATATTCTGTTGATCTAAATGTCTTTCCTAGTGCACCAACACCGTTTTGATTATAGTAGCTTTGCATTAAATTTTGACACTGGGAAGTTTAAGTCTTACTTACAACTGTGTTCTTGGCTATTCTGGGTTTCCATATGAATTTTAGGATCAGTTTGTCACTTTCTATAAAAAAAAACCAACTGAGATTTTGAAAGAGATTGTATAAATCTGTAAATTAATTTGCTGAGAGCCCCTTAGGTTTTGTATTCATAATACTAACTTAGGTCCTTCCTAGTTTATCCTTTCTTACAAAATTAATTTCTTTACTTCTACTTTTCTATAACTAAACTTCATATATATGCATTAAAAGATAACTTATTACAGTGTATTAGTGTTCAACTAACCTAGAAGAAAGTATGAAGTAATTACTTTTTGTATTTTAAAAAACAATATTGTACAAGCTAAATCGCTCTATAGCAAAAATTATGTAAAGAGATTTAAAAAAAAAAAAAAAAAAAACCAGAATCCAATTTCCTTTTTTTGAGATGGAGTCTTACTCTGTCACCCAGGCTGGAGTGTCGTGGCGTGATCTCGGCTCACTGCACCCTCTGCCTCCTGGGTTCAAGTGATTCTCCTGCCTCAGTCTCCTGAGTAGCTGGGACTACAGGCGTGCACCACCACACCAGGCTAATTTTTGTATTTTTAGTGGAGACGGGGTTTTGCCATGTTGGCCAGGCTGGTCTTAAACTCCTGACCTGAGGTGATCCACCCACCTTGACCTCCCAAAGTGCCAAAGAGGAGTGCCAGAAGAGGTGCCAAGCTATGTCAGAACTCTATGAAATCGAGCAAAATTCTGTATGACAGAAAAATTTTTCTAGGTCGTTGGGAGTTTTGTTTTGCCTTACTGATTTTTCTGCCGAGATTCATTTTGTATTTGTAAGCATTAGCAAAAATTTATGTATGGGGGAAATTAGATACGAATAATGCCTCTTAAGGAATGTGTATAAGGATTATAAAAAATAAGCATCTTAGATTTTTATAGTGCTTTAGATTCCATCAGTCCCTCAAATAAGACATGGGCAGCTATTTGATAGTTTGTGTAGTTTTTTTTTAAATTAGCAAGTAAAAATTGTGTTGTTTATGGTGTATAACTTTTTTTACATGTACACATTGTGGGATAGCTAAATTAAATTTGACATACATATTACCTCACATACTGATCATTTTTTGTGGCAAGTAGCTTGAGTAGTTTTGTTTAGTCAGTGAATACCATAATCCAGTTGCTCTCAACCTTGGCTGCTATGCATCAAAATCCCTAGAGAGCTTTAAAAAATTCAGCTGCCCATGCAGCATACAAGATTAACTAAACCAGCATCTCTGGAGTGGGGCTTGGACATGAGAATTTTTTAAAGCTCTCACAGTGAAGCCACTGTGCATATAACATTTAGAACTACTGCCATACACAGTTGAAAATACTGGTAGATTGAGCTAAGGAAAATGTAATTATCCTGAAATGGCAATTAAAATTATGCCCCCCTGAAATGTATGTCACTTTAGTTGTAATCTCAACCACTATGAAAAGTATGGAATTATCAGGACCTAATGATTTGGATTTCTCTTTACCTGTGAACCAATAATAAAAGATTATCCAGTCATCAGAATTCCAAAATTTGGTACTAAGATCAGTTATACATACCACCATATAGGTGGGCATTTGTTTGCGGGGGGAAAGTCTGTTGCTAAAAAAATCAAGTTTGTAAGCCGCCAGTTAATTGGAAAAAGCACTGAAGCCCTGGCCTTAAGAGTTTGACAACCTGTGTTCTAGTATTAGCTCTGCTGTGTGACTTTGAGCCCATGTATTTAAATTATACTTTATAAAATGGGGTCATTGGACTGAAGGTGATCACCAAATTGTTTATTCAGCAAATTGGATTGCCTATTGTGTTCTAGGCAAGGATGCAGGGATGAACAGAACATACAGCATCCCCTTGAAAAGCATGCAAAAGACAAACACATTGCACAATGTCTAAGTGTAGCTATGGTGAAATGTTCAGGGAATTGAGGGAATATAAAAGTACTTTAGTTGGTTTCAGTTTGGGACAGACACTATAGTTGCCCATTTAACAACCATTCACAGATGCTTGCTTTCCTAGCCACCCTTGCAGCTGGGGCATAGACCAAAGGAAAAATCTGCAGTGCAGGATTTCTTGTAAAAGTTGGCAGTTGAGGGTGGTCCAAGTGCAGTGGTGGTTACAGCTAATTGATCACAACCAGTTACAGATTTATTTGTTCCATTTCTACTCCCGCTGCTTCACTTGACTAGCCTTAAAAAAAGTTGGCAATTGAAAAAGAACTCCTTCCTGTTCTGGCTTTATTGTGTGGGGACATAATACTTGGTGCTACAAAGGTCATCTTGAGACTGTGAAGGCCTAAGAACAAAGGCCTCCACACAATAGCCAAAGAGAAAAACAAAGGAACCTGGATCCTTGATGTCAACAGTGAGCTACTAAACCAACCCTAGAACCACCTTCCTGTGGGCTTATTAAGTGAGATAATAAAACTTCATGTTGTTTGAACCCTTATTGCTTTAAGAGTGGTCTGTGGATCAGCATCATCTGGAAGTCTGGTTAGAAATGCAGAATCTCAGGCCCTACTCAGACCTGCTGCATCAGCATCTGTACTTTAGTAAGATCCCTGGTGACTAACATGAACATCAGAGCTTTTGAAGCACCAGTTTAAACCAACTTTAATTGGGTATTCTGTTCTATGCAAGCTTAGTAACCCAAGTTGTGTGAGTACATCTTGTTTGGTCAGCTAGTGCTGCAGTTATAATTATTAGCATTTTTCCATTCCCTTCGTATTTTCAATCTTGCATAGAACATATGGTCATAAACATGATTTTCATATGATAAAGTCTTTAGGTTTCTAAAGTAACTAGTTTCTTGTTCATGTACATTGAGGCTTGGAGGAATAATGACTAAAAATTTCAGAGTGCCACTCAGGACGTAGAAATTTATTTGCAATCAGAATTTGAATTTCTAGAATCATAATTGTCTCTGCCATCCCCCATGTGACAGTAACAGTTTGTTGCTTAATAATAAGAAATTGGGGCCGGGCGCGGTGGCTCACACCTGTAATCCTAGCACTTTGGGAGGCCAAGGCGGGTGGATCACCTCAGGTCAGGAGTTCAAGACCAGCCTGGCCAACATGGCAAAACCCCGTCTTTACTAAAAATACAAAAATTAGCTGGGTG
This sequence comes from Papio anubis, assembly GCF_008728515.1. Classification (NCBI taxonomy): domain Eukaryota; kingdom Metazoa; phylum Chordata; class Mammalia; order Primates; family Cercopithecidae; genus Papio; species Papio anubis. Next base: position 48,225 of record NW_022169035.1, read on the forward strand.
TGGTGGTGCACGCCTGTAGTCCCAGCTACTCAGGAGGCTGAGGCAGGAGAATGACTTGAACCCAGGAGGCAGAGGTTGCAGTGAGCCAAGATCACGCCACAACACTCCAGCCTGGGTGACAGAGTGAGACTCCATCTCAAAAAAAAGGAAATTGGAATCTGGTTTTTTGGGGGGTTTTTTTTTTCAATCTCTTTAAAGTTTTATAGGTTTTTTTGTTTATTCCTTCATTTATTGATTGATTATTTGTAAAGCAACTCGCAATTACTCTAAAAAGAGCCCATTTTTATTTCCACAGATGAAAAGTTTCTCAGTTGACCTTTTCTTTCCAACTTTTACAGCCAAAATATTACACTGGAAACTTAAAAATCTATGTCAGAGATAAAACAAAATTACTGTTAATGTTAATCTTTTCCTTCAGGTTCAATTATACATACTTTGGTTACAAGGATAAAATGGTAATGAGTTAATAGCAGTAATAGTGGAATTAACAAAGTGCTTTATTTTACAGGGAAAATATTTATCCCCAAACAAAAACCTGTACAGACTTTTACAGAAGAAAAAGTGTCTCTTGATCCAGAATTAGAAGAAGCTTTGACAAGTGCTTCTGATACAGAATTGTGTGACCTCGCAGGTATCACCTAAAACAATTTAATTTGTGAATAAACGTGGGGTGGAGTGGGAAATACCAGCACATACCTATATACATGATACAGATGTTTTCTTTACCTAGCAAGTGCTGTTGAATCAGTAACCACATATTTGGCTTTATATTTTACACGATAAAGCTGACATAAAGAGTTTCATTTCTCTAAATACTCTCAATAGTGAAATGTTTATGTTAAGAGAATGTATTGTGTTGTTCGACACCTTTTCCCATGTTGTCATATTTGAAAGTCTTTCTAAAAATCTTTCATCAGCTGGTGCTCAGCTAGAAGCTGTCCCATCTGAACACTGAAAAAGAGTCTTCAGGGTCAACTGCTGACCTACTTTATCAGAAGACTGAGAGATGAGTAACTAGAAAGTAGATTGAAGCAGTCAGTTCTGAGCTATACTCACCACCTTCCCAACTTTTCTGAAGTGTATATGAAACACTCCAAACCTCTCTATTATTTTCATTATTGCCAATTTCTTATCTAGACCAGTATCTTCCCCTCCGTACCCATGTACGACCTACTTTCCTAGATAGAAAAGTGTGATGCATGGGGAGTTCTTCATACCAAATAACCCCAAGAACTATAAAGTTTGAATGTAGCACTGATGGTCCTTTGGGAAGGACCTTGGAAAGGGACAGGTCAAGGTGTGATGCCACAGCCAGAGCAGGAGTCTTTGTGTTGAGGGACTGAGGACTGACAGATCTGTAAATAGTACATTCATCAGAGTGGAATGAGCCAAGGACATCCTCTGACTTCTGCCTTATTTGTACACAAGGGCATCAAAAACTAAAACCAAATTTATTTTTCCTCCTGTCATATTTGAAGGGTGCTCATATTCTTACATACAAGAACCTAATACTTTAGTATTTTACTCTTAACTGGAGTCCAAATGCAAATTAATGACATGAGATTAACATACATTAAAATATGAAGGTTAAAAGTTGAAAATCTGCTTTTTGTCACATGATGTTCCTAGAAACCTTGTGAAATTAACGGCAAAAATAGATCCTTTGCATTTTCTCTCTTAGCCACCAGATGGAGCTAAGCATAGATTTACGTTCAGGATTAGGCTGCCTCCAACTCTGATTTTGGAAATGCGGGGAAATGTAAATTTAGAAATGTGGGGAAAAATAATAAGTATTGATGAGAATGAGATTGTAGGTGATTTTTAATCATTTTGTTCTTCTGTGTGTGTGTGATCTATAATTTATAGGAAAAGGTCCAGAGAATATTAAAATTATTGATAGAAATTTTTAGTTGTAAAACTCTTCATGTTTAAAACAATAAAAACTTTCTTTTTCTATATAGCAATTCTTGGGATGCACAATTTGATAACGAATACACAGTTCTGTAATATGATGGGAAGTAGTAATGGTGTTGACCAAGAACATTTTTCAGGTGAGTACTTAAAATGCTTTGTGAATTCTAATCGTTTATTAAATATATTTTGTTTTCGCCTTGTGTCAGCTTAAGTATTCACATACTAGATGTTATATATATGTACTTGAAACCTGATATTTCAATTTGGTGGTATTAACCAAGAAAGACATTGAAAATAGAGTATTAAATATTTTGTGCTTAATGGGTCAGCAAATGTAGTAAGAACCACTCTACCTCACTAAATAATAACTAAACAGTATAAAAGCTAGTCAAACTTGGTTTTGTTGACATTTTATTATCACTACTACTAATTTTCAAGAAATAGATAATAATACTTAAACAAAGAAATTACATTATAAAATCAGATTCAGGCGATACCACAAAACTATTCAACCCCTAAACCTTTCAGTCTGCTGTGAAGTATTATATAGCCTAAAGCAAAGCTTTTCAGAAATTCACTTATAGGGGCCAGGTGTGGTGGATCATGCCTGTAATTTCATTTTCTGAGGCTGAGGCAGGAGGATCGCTTGAGTCCAAGACTTCCAGACCAGCTTTGGAAATGTAGACCTCCATCTCTACAAAATTTTAAAAATTAGCTGGGCATGGTGGCACATGTCTCTAGTCTCAGCTACTTGGGAGACTGAGGGGAGGATGGCTTGAGCCCAGGAGATTGAGCCTTCAGTGAGCCGTGATCACACTACTGCACTCAAGCCTGGGCAATAGAGCAAAACCCTATCTCAAAAAACAGATAAAAAATTCATGTATAGGGTGTTCTTAAATTAGCAAGGTGATACATGCCTTTGTAGCGCATTTAAACAATACATAAGTATTTATGGGAAGAAGTAAAAGTGTCTCTGTCTGCAGCTGTCATGCCCTCTGCTTACCCAAACAGCACCCTGTTTTGTATATACCCTACCAGACTTTTCACTGTTTGTACTAATGTATACATGTTATACATAGTCTCTTGTTTTTTACAAAAAAAGATTATACTGTAAGTATTTATTGCAACTTAAGTTTTCAGTAGGAATTCGCCACCATGTTTTGTTAACTTTTTTTTTTTTTTTTTTGTATTTTTAGTAGAGACGGGGTTTTGCCATGTTGGCCAGGCTGGTCTCAAACTCCTGACCTCTGGCGATCTGCCCACCTCAGCCTCCCAAAGTGCTGGGATTACAGGCGTGAGCCAACAATCCCTGGCCAACTAAATGTTTTTGAATGCTTACTGTGGGCCATGTTGCATGCACAGCTCTTGGACGTGGAGTACTCTCAGCCCTCAAAACAGTTCTTTGAAATAGATATTATTATCTTTAATTTGCATGTGAGAAAGCTGAGATTTTAAAATAATTAAGTAACCTCAATATTTTACACAAAGTCAGTGGTAAGGATTTTAACCCGTGTTATATAGTGTATCACTTAGCAGTGGACCATGTTTTCTAGTCAATATGTATACATCTACCTCATTCAGACATGTGTATAACATTCCTTTTTACGATGTTTTGCAATTTGACCATCCCGCTTCTCATTTTTCAGTTTTTATTGTAGAAGTGTTCAAACATACATAAAAGAAGAGAGAATAATATATTATTACCCAGCTTCAGCTGTTTTTTAACATTTGCCAGCCTTGTTTTATTCATCTTCTGTCTCCCTCCCTAGCCCTTCTACTTTTTTTCCTGAAGTATTTTAAAGCAAACCCTGTTCATTTGTATTACATCACCTATAAATATTTCCATATGTGTGTCTCACAAATAAAGGCTTTTCTTTTAATGTAATCATGATGCCATCATCAAAGTTTAAAATTTACAGTATTTTCTTCATATCATGTAATACCCAGTCTGTGTCCAGATTTCCTCTATTCTCTCCAAAATGTCATTTCATTATTGACTCAAAAAAGGTTACACACTGCATTTGGTTGTTTGTCTTTTTAGTCTCCCTTAATTTCTTAACAGTTCTCCTCCCCAACCTCTTTCCTTTTTTTTTTTTTTTTCTTTTTTCTTTTTTTTCATGCCATTTATTTTTTAAGAAACTGGGTTATTTTTCATAGAATTTTCCACATTCTGGATTTGGCTGATTTCAACCTTATGGTATCATTTTATGTTTTTCTATCACCTGTGTTTCCATAAACTTTTAGTTCTAGCGGCTTGATGAGGTGCAGGTGCAGTTCCCTTTTGGCAAGAATGCTTCATGGGTGGTGATTGAATCATATTAAGAACTTAGCTTATCAAATCTAATCCTTCCTCTTTGGGGGAATGAGATTGATCACAGGGTTCAAATGTAGGCAGCCTGATCCATCCTTTTTAAGTTTCCCATGAACCTTTTGCTTAATAATTCCTGCATCCCATTGACTGGATTCATTATTTCATTAAGGTGCAAGACTCTCGAGATTTCTTTCCCCATTCCACACATCCTGTGGTTTTATAAAATTAGAACTACTCAATTTTCCATTCAATGAGGAAGTTCTTCCCTAGCTGTCTTGAAGACTACCTTGCTGAACTCAAGTGAGAGGGAGCCCACTCTCTGTTGTTGAGCAGAGCTCCATTAGGAAGCTTTTCCTTGTCTTGAACCAAGTTCTGCTTCTTGGCAATCTATACTTGTTCTAACCCAGCCTTTCAGAACAGCACTAAATTTGTCTCTTCTCAGCTTCTACAGGATAAATCTGAAAACAGCTAGCATAACTTCTTTTAATATGTACTTCTCCAGACTAAATATATTCAGATTTTTCACCCTACCTCAGGAAAGTAATTTTCAAACCTTTATCTAAGTTGATCTCTTCAAGATGCTTTGTGTGTGTGTGTGATATTTGAAAGTAACAAGATATCCTTAATGGAATTTATTGGATAATCAGTGCACCCTGTCTCAAGATGAGTTTTGCTTCTAAAATCTAGAGGAAGGCAGGAAGGAAGAAAGCCAGATAGTAGTCCATTTTGAACCCGGTCAGTCTTTCCATGTCAATTGCTCTTACTCTTTTGTGGTCATTCACTAGTTTGTGAGCCTTTTGTGGTCTTTGACTTGAATGACCACAAAAAAGTAATGCTTTCCCCAGAAAATGTATCCATAAAAGTTTACCTGTTATAGTTGTTCATGGACCCCCACACACAGGCAGCAGAGCACAGTGATCTCTTGAAAGGGCTCAAGGATTTCAGGGCCTCTGTTGTTCACATCTGAAGCATCATATTCCTATCGTGTGGGTAGCTGAGGTAAAGATTAGGGAGTGAGAGTGAGGGAGGGCAGTAAATTTTGGAGACTCTGTCTCAGTAGCTCTTCCGTGTACCTTTACCTCCTCTCCCTCTCTGCTCCTTATTCCCACCCTCCTTCCTATTCCTTCTTGCTCACAGAAAGTTCTCCCTACTCTCCCACTGCAGAGTACTCCCCATGGGAGGAAGAGGTAATGTGCGCTGCCATCACCTTATTCTTCTCATTTAGGCTATATTTCTTTAAGTCTGTGATTCTTACTGCCTTTATGCCAATTATCAGTTAAATCTCAGAGAAATGATGAGATGCTAGATTTTATCATACTAGTACTTTATCTTAAATATTGCTAAAAACAAATGGCATCATCAACTTGTGCTATCAAATATATTTGAGTGGTAAAAATATCTTGTAATATACTAAGACAATGAAAATATTCATTTTTGAAGACTGATACATGGCAAATAAATTAAATATTGAATATGTTTGGTATTTATATTCAGTAAAATTTTATTTGGATGCCTTAAATGTGTGTCAAGGCCAGGCGCAGTGGCTCACGCCTGTAATCCCAGCACTTTGGGAGGCCAAGGCAGGCAGGTCACTTGAGGCCAGAAGTTCGAGACCACCCTGGCCAACATGATGAAACCCATCTCTACTAAAAATACAAAAATTAGCCAGGCATGGTGGCACACACCTGTAGTCCCAGGTACTCGGGAGGCTGAGGCAGGAGAGTCAGTTGAACGTGGCAGGAGGAGGTTGCAGTGAGCCAAGATCACGCCACTGCAGTCTAGCCTGGGCAACAGAGTGAGACTCCATCTCAAAAAAAAAAAACAAAAAAAAAAAACCATTTAAAAAAAATAAATAAATATGTGTCAACACATAAAGGATCTTTTCGGAATTGTGGGGCTGAAACTTTTAAATCTGTCCCCTTGAATAAATATGTGTGTATGAGAGAGAGAGAAAGAGATGTTACCAAGTGAATATCTGCATCCACTGTAATAGTATCAACTCCAGGCCGGGCGCGGTGGCCCACGCCTGTAATCCCAGCACTTTGGGAGGCTGAGGCGGGCGGATCAGGAGGTCAGGAGATTGAGACCATGCTGGCCAACATGGTGAAACCCACTAAAAATACAAAAAATTATCGGGGGCCGGGCGCGGTGTCTCACGCGTGTAATCCCAGCACTTTGGGAGGCCAAGGCGGGCGGATCACGAGGTCAGGAAATCGAGACCATCCTGGCTAACAATGTGAAACCCCATCTGTACTAAAAATACAAAAAATTAGCGGGGTGTGGTGTCGGGCGCCTGTAGTCCCAGCTACCAGGCAGGCTGAGGCAGGAGAATGGCGTGAACCCGGAAGGCGGAGCTTGTAGTGAGCCGAGATCGCGCCACTGCACTCCAGCCTGGGCGACAGAGCGAGACTCCGTCTCAAAAAAAAAAAAAAAAAAAAAATTATCTGGGCGTGGTAGTGGGCGCCTGTAGTCCCAGCTACTCGGGAGGCTGAGACAGGAGAATAGCGTGAACCCGGGAGGCGGAGCTTGCAGTGAGCCGAGATCGTGCCACTGCACTCCAGCCTGGGTGAAAGTGCGAGACTCCATCTCAAAAAAAAAAAGTATCAACTGCTGCTCTTTTCATTTATCACTGCAGATGTGGTCAAAGGTGAAAAGATTCTTCCAGTATTTGATGAGCCACCAAATCCAACCAACGTAGAAGAGAGTTTGAAGAGAATTAAAGAAAATGATGCTTATCTTGTTGAAGTTAATTTGAATAATATAAAGGTAAGTGTGCTAGTCAGAGTGGTTTTGTATTGCTTTGAGTCGGCTGAACCTAGGATGAGAGCTGGGCAGTTGATAAAATAGTCTAATTCTTTCTACTTTAAGGTAAAGTTTTTGCTCTTACCAGTATGCTGACACAGGTTTCTTCATATTTTAGATACTGAAGTGTTATGGTATAGTATTTTCTCACTTGCTTTTTGAGAAATTTATCATCTAAAAATGTAAACCCTACAAACTGTCAGAATAAATCTCTCGGGTTTTCTAAATACTGACCGCTTCTAAGAACATTTAGCCTCTTGGGTCTTGCTTTTGTAAAATTTGGTTCCTTAGCTAGGTATGGTGGTGCATACTTGTAATCCCAGCTATCTGGGAGACTGAGGCTGGAGGATGGCCTGAACCCAAAAGTTTGAGACCAGCCTGGGCAACGTAGTGAGACCTGCCACCGCCCCATCTTAAAAAATAAAACCTGGTTTTTTTTGAGGTAAAATTTAAATATGGTAAAAATCTCCCTTTTAATGTACAGGTCTATGAATTTTGACAGGTGCATACAATTTTGTACAACCACCATTACACTCAAGATGTAGAATGTATCTGTCACTGCAAAAGTTCTCTCATACCCCTTTGTAGTCATTCTCTGCCCCCCAGCTCTAGCCCCTGACAACCACTGACCTATTTTCTTTCCCTATCATTTTGCCTTCTCCAGAATGTCATATAAATGGAATCCTATAGTATGTAGCCTTTGGGGTGTGACTTCTTAGCATAATGCATTTGAGATTCATTCCTGGTGAGTGTGTCAGATACGCTGCAGTTTGTTTATCTGTTCATCGGTTGGTAGACATATGGGTTCCTTCCAGTTTGGGATGGTTATTAATACAGCCACGATATACTTTCACACACAGGTTTTTGTGTGAACATGCTTTAAATTCTCTTGAGTAATCACCTAGGAATAGGCTTTCTGGGATCTTACTTTGAGTTTTAAACAATGCAACTGTTCCCTGGAGTAAGGAAAGAAGAAATTAGGAGGGCATAGGGGTAATTAATCACCGAAGAGTAAACTCAGATTATCTAGATATTAGCCATTGTGTAAAAGCTTCATTATAAATTCCTTATTTTAAAACTTGATTTTTTTGAACTGGGGGACAAGGGGAGGAGAGCATCTGGAAATCACGAGCCTAGGGAAGAAAGCCTCTGTGCTCCTCTAGGGAGTAATCCTTCCTGTGAGTGGAGGAAGGAAAGCCTCAGAGAAAGCTTATATTCATAATTGATTACTCACTTTTTTGTTTGTTTGTTTGTTTGTTTTTTGAGACGGAGTCTCGCTTTGCCGCCCAGGCTGGAGTGCAGTGGCTGAATCTCAGCTCATGGCAAGCTCCGCCTACCGGGTTTACGCCATTCTCCTGCCTCAGCCTCCCGAGTATCTGGGACTACAGGCGCCTGCCACGTCGCCCCACTAGTTTTTTTGTAGTTTTTAGTGGAGACGGGGTTTCACCGTGTTAGCCAGGATGGTCTCGATCTCCTGACCTCGTGATCCGCCCGTCTCAGCCTCCCAAAGTGCTGGGATTACAGGCTTGAGCCACCGCGCCCGGCCTGTTTGTTTGTTTTTTTGTTTTTTTTGAGACAGAGTCTCGCTCTGTTGCCCAGGCTGCAATCTTGACTCGCTGCACCCTCTGCCCCGCCCCACGTTCAAGCGATTCTTGTGTCTCAGCCTTCTGAATACCTGGGATTACAGGCACCCACCATCACACCTGGCTAATTTTTGTATTTTTAGTAGAGATGGGGTTTCACCGTTGGCCAGGCTGGTTTTGAACTCCTGACCTCAAGTGATTTGACCACCCTGGCCTCCCTATGTGCTGGGATTACAGGTGTGAGCCACTGCACCCGGCCTATTTTAATTTTTTTAATTTGGTCCCTGTGTATCCCTTTCTCTAAATAAACAGTAATGATCTGAAAATAACCAGGCTAAGGGGAATTGAAGTCTCAGATACTACTGAGAAAAACCAGCATCTTCAATACTTTATTTTCTCTCCTTCAAGTAGTGTAGGGTTAATCTCTCTTAGTACTTTGTAGCTTAAACTAAGTGACTGAGAACAGTCTGTCTGCCTCAGGAATCATACTCCATCAGAGATGGGCTCCTTCATCTCTCTCCTTGTAGAAAAGTAAATCCACTTTTATTTTCATATAAAAAGAATAATGAAGGCCGGGAGCGGTGACTCACGCCTGTGATCCCAGCACACTGGGAGGCCAAGGAGTGTGGATCACCCAAGGTCAGGAGTTCGGGACCAGCCTGACTAGCATAATGAAACCCCATCTCTACTAAAAATACAAAATTAGCCAGACCTGGTGGCGCATGCCTGTAATCTCAGCTACTTGGGAGGCTGAGGCGGGAGAATTGCTTAAACCCCGGAGATGGAGGTTGCAGTGAGCTGAGATTGTGCCATTGCACTCCAGCCTGGGCAACAAGAGTGAAACTCCGTCTCAAAATAAATAAATAAATACATACATACATACAAAGAATAATGAAAGGTGAGAATAGTGAGAATTTTTTTAAATCTAAGTGCTAGAGAAATGGTGTTATGTGCACTGCTCTGAGTCAGTAGTTTATGCAAATGCTCCATCATAAATAAGTCAGATAAATGTGGAGAAAACTGCATTATTTGTTTTCATTTGTAGACTAATTCTTACGAGTTTGTATAACTTCTGAATTTTAAAGCAAAAAAAAAAATTTGATTAATGGAAACTAAATATAATGAAAATTGAAATGTAATGATGTTTTATATTATTGTCTTTCAAGAATATCCCAATTCCAACCCTAAAAGATTTTGCAAAGGCTTTGGAAACCAACACACATGTGAAATGTTTCAGTCTTGCAGCCACCCGGAGCAATGACCCTGTTGCTACTGTAAGTAAGCTACTTGAGAATATCAAAATTATGACATACCCAGGGTGTGTTACAGTGGTGATTTTTATGAACGAGATTTACCCCTTTATTTTATAGTTAATCTTTTAGCTCACTATGAGGCAGTATATTACTTACCACCTTTTTGTGTTTATTTTTTCCTGTATTTCCTTCCTATGAATTTTTCCCCCTCCCAGCTTCCCCCTCCTTCCTATGAATTTTTTAAAACATAAATGGAATCATATAGTGTATGCTGTTCTGCAACTTGATTTTTTACTCTACGTTTTATCTTTAAAGTTTTGTTGTATCAATACTTAGGGATCTACCACATTATTTTAACATCTTCAGAGGATTCCATTTATGGATCCTTAGTGGTGGATTTTTGTTAAATGCTTTTGCTGTGTCTCTTGAGATGATCATATGGTTTTTGTCCTTTATTCTGTCAATATGGTATATTGATTGACTTTTATATGTTGAACCAACCTTTCATTCCTGAGATAAATCCCACTTGATCATGGTATAAACCTTTTGTTTCACTTGGCTTTGAGAATATCACTCACTCCATTGAGGGCTCCCCTTACCTCAGTGGACAGTCCTTCTCAAAGCCCTGAACTGGTTTCTCCACATCTCTTCAACTTCTAAATATTGGAACGGCCCAGAACTTGGTCCTTCTTTTCTCAGTCTATATTGACTTCCTGGGTAATCTCAGAAATATATATATTATCTCCATATACTTGCTGATGCCTCCCGGTGTTGTTATCTACAGTTTGTATCTCTCTCCGGAATTCTGTATTCATGTTCAGCTACCTCCTCAGCAGCTTTACTTGGATGTCTAATTTACATCTTACATGTAAGTCCTTAACCAAACTCCTGACTTCCATCCTGTGCCTGCTTTTCTCTGCTCTTTTCTATCTTACTAAATGCAATTTCAATCTTTAATTGCTCAGGCAAAAAAAAAATTATAATGGAATAATTCTTGACATCCCTTTCTTGCAACCTTAAACATACCTTTAGCCCTATCTTCAAAATATTTCAGAATCCAACCACTTCTCACCATTTTCACAACTACCACCTAGACCCAAGCCACCATCTTTTCCCACCTGGATTGTTGCAACAGCCTCCTAATTGAGTTACCTTCATCTATTTTACCTACCCCAAAATCAATTCTTTACATAGCACTAAGAGTGATTCTTTTAAACTTAAGTTAAATTATCTCATTCCTATTCGGAGAACCCTCTAGCAGCTTCCCATCTCATTAAGAGTAAAAATCAAAATCTTTCAGTGGCCTTATAAGGCTTCACATAAGTCAATCTCATCTCCTTTACTTGCCCTTTCTTTCATTCTACTCTAGCCATACAGCCTTCTTCAACATGCCATGTGGACTCCCAAATCAGGGCCCGTACCTTTGTTCCTTCTGCTTTGAACTTTCTTCCTAAAATAATCCACATAACTTCACCTTATCACTTTGACTCTTTGCTCAAAAGTCACCTTCTAGGTGAGGCTTTTCCTGACCATGCTATATAAAATACCAACCCCACTTCCACCCCCAGTACTCCCCCTCTACCCTATTGTGCCTTTTTTCTTTTTACCTTCTAACATTGCACTTTGCTTACTTTTATTATCTGCGTCCCTCCCCAACTAGAAGGAACATTCTGCCAGGCAAGGACCAATATGTTTTATTTCTGAATCTCTAGAACAGTGCTAATCAAATAATAGACCATCAGTAATATTTGAATAAATGTATGGATAAGGGATTTGTTCCAGCTCACATAGCTAGTTGTTGCTAATAGAAAAAACAAGTATGTAGGTATCAGCCACAGTTTTTTGTAGTATCTCTACCCCTTATTGCCTTTCCTTTAACTTTAAGCTTGGTCTTACCCATATTTTCTGTAGTTTAAGCTTGCTTTTAATCCCCCTACGGGGCTGTTTTATATAAACTCATGATCGTTCTTTTTTCTTTCTCTTTCCTTCCCCTCCTTCCTTCCCTTCTTCTCTCTCCTACCTCTCTGTCTCTTTCTCTTTCCTTCCCAGTCTCCCTCCTCTTTCTTTTTTCACTTGTAGGCTTCTGTTAATTAATCAATATGGTATTTATTAAGCACTGAGTCAAATGTCTAATACTGTGCCGTATCCTATGAGAAGTGAAACAGAAGCAGATTGAAGACATACCATTACTTGAGGAATTTAATACGTCATTAGCCCCTTCTTCTCAATGGCCTTTGTGCTCTTCTGGTTCTGGTTATCTGTGTTCTTTTCTGGCCTTCTGCCTTGACCACTTTTTTGGCCCCTGCCTTGGAAATTAGTACATAATTTACCCTCATTTTGGCTTCACATGGTCCAGCTATGGCAAGACCCAAATAAGAAAAGATGTTCCAGGGACATTGATGAAGTTGGTCTGACACAGAAACTGAAAGAGAGAGAGAGACAGAAGAAAGAAGCATGAAGTAGGGAATGAGGAGTAGAGAATGTCACCAACAGGGAATTACACGTGACCAAAAAATCTAAAGATTATGACAGGGTGCATATGAAAAATAGGTACAGGCCAGGTGCAGTAGCTCACAACTGTAATCCCAGCACTTTGGGAAGTCGAGGTGGGTGGATTGCTTGAACCCAGGAGTTTGAGACCAGCCTGGGCAACATGGTGAAACCCCATCTCTACAAAAAAATACAAAAATTAGCCGGGCATGGTGGTGCACAACTGTAGTCTCAGCTACTCAGGAGGCAGACGTGGGAGGATCAGTTGAGCCCAGGAGGCAGAGGTTGCAGTGAGCTGTGATCGTGCCACTGCACTCCAGCCTGGGTGACAGGGCAAGACCCTGCCTCAAAAAAAAAAAAAAAAAAAAAAAAAGAAAAGTAGATACAGTCATCCATGGGTTCAACCAACTTCAGATCAAAAATATTTGGGAAAAAAAATTCTATGGATTTCTAAAAGCAAAATCTGAATTTGCTGTATGCCAGATACTGTGTTGAATCCACAAAAATGAAATGATGTGTAGGCATTGTATTAGGTATATTAAGTAACCTAGAGATAATGAAAAGTATAAAGGAGGATGTGTGCAGGTTGTATGCAAATACTATGCCATTTTATATAAGGCAGTTGAGCATCTGAAGATGTTGGTATCTGCAGGTGGTCCTGGAACGAATCCCCAATGAATACTGAGGGACAACTGTACCTGTGAGAGCTATGGGCTACTGTGTCAAACTGAAACAACTAATGACAAACATTAAGGCAGTTATGTTAATTAATATATTTGTTTATGACATGTACAATATGTAGTAGGTACTATATCAAATTTTCATCTCTTAATATTTTCTTTAATTTCTAGGCTTTTGCAGAAATGCTGAAAGTGAACAAAACTTTGAAGAGCTTAAATGTGGAGTCCAACTTTATCACAGGAGTTGGGATTCTGGCACTGATTGATGCATTAAGAGATAATGAAACCCTGGCAGAGCTCAAGATTGACAATCAGGTCAATGTTCTACAACAATAACGTCGAGGAAGCTACAGCCCACACTGCTATGTAGGGCTTGGCGACTCAGGATGGGGATGGGAGGTGGGCTGTCAGGGATCCCTGTTGAAAGATTCTGGGCTGAATGGAGAGCGGACATTTGGGGTATCTAGAATATTAGTGTATATAACAGTGTATACAATGTAAAGGTGTATACTCTCCCTAGATCATTTTAAGAGAATTTAGATGGCTATCTAGTTTGAACTGAGAGGACTTTTACCTGTGACCTAGTCCACCTTCCAATTTTTCAGCTCTGTGCTGGCAAGGTCCACATTGTAGGGTCTTTGTAAGTAAGAGGCAGAGAGATACATGTTAGCAATGTTTCCATCCAGATTAGCTATTAATTTTTTTATTTGAAAAAATAACTCCAGTTATTTGAAAAAATATTTGGTAAATGTCTCCTTCAGTCCTTCAAACAACTTTTGTAAACTATGAAGGTAGAAAAGAGGATTATGTCTTAAAATTTAACCCAGTGCTTCTTAATCCATGTTTTTAATTTTTTATTGAGATATAATTACATACAGTAAAATTCACTTTTTTAAAATATACAGTTAAATGGTTTTTAGTATATTTGTGGAGTTTTACAGCCATTACCACTAATTCCAGAACATTTTCATTACCCCACAAAGAAACCCCATACCCTTTAGCAGTCGCTCCCCATTCACCCCTCTCACCAGGTTCTGGCAATCACTCATCCACTTTCTGTTTCTTAGGATTTGCCTATTCTGGACAGCTTGTATCTGGGGTATCAAACAATATGTGATCTTTTTGTGACTGGCTTGTTTCACCTAGCATAACGTTCTGGAGGTTCATCTGTATTGTAGCATACATCAGTACCTCATTCTTTTATGACTGAATAATATTCTATTCCATTTGGGGTGTGTCCACGTATGGGCCACTGGAAATAATACTGCTATGAACATTCATTACAAACTCTTACATGGACATAGATTTTCATTTCTCTATATAGCTAGGATTGTAATTGCTGGGTCACATGGTAACTCTATGTTTAACTTTTTGAGCAGCAGCCAAACAGTTTTCCACAGTAGCTGTACTATTTTACATTCCTCCCAGCAATGTCCTCATTTTTCCACATTCTTGCCAACACTTGTTATTATCTATCTTTTTTATTATACTTATCCTAGTGGGTATGAAGTATATCTCATTGTAGTAATTCACACTTTTTTGATGTCTGTATGATCATATTACTGAACTTTAAAAAGTTTATTTTGTGTGTGTGCGTGTAAAGTTCCAGTGAGGCTGTGGTGATGATGGGGTCAGTGGGTGAAATCAGCTTCCTGTGACAAACATTTTGTAGCTTTAAGTGACCAGTTTTCTACAACAAGCAGTTTGTTCTCAGTTACAAATCAGTCCTTGGAACTACTGAACTATGTATATGTTGTAGGAATTGGGAACATTTTTTAAAGAGATCAAAGAATCAGCATGTGCCTGAATGTCTTAATATACCTAGAAAAGTATTTTGATCTAGTTTATTAATATTGTTCTTTTTTTTCTAATTATTCCAGAGGCAGCAGTTGGGGACAGCTGTAGAATTGGAAATGGCCAAGATGCTTGAGGAAAATACAAATATCCTTAAATTTGGATATCAGTTTACACAGCAGGGACCACGAACCAGGGCAGCTAATGCTATAACAAAAAACAATGACTTAGGTAAGACATAGACAGTATCGATCGAGTTTCTGGGTTCTATCATAAGCTAATGTATTGAGGAAACTTCTTTCCCTCTTAAGAATAAATTCTAACAAAGAAGTTATTTGGCCTTTGTTTCTAAAATCTACATGGTCCTTTTTATACCGATTGAATTCTAGTTCAATTAAAGAGAGGGTGTTGTGATGATTGGGTCAATGGGTAAAGTCAGCTTCCTGTGACAAGCATATTTCGTACTTGTAAGTAACCAGTTTTCTACAACAAACAATTTGTTCTCAGTTACAAATCAGTCCTTGGAACTATTGAAACAAAGATTTCAACATTAAAGGAAAGTTTTTTGCCCTTTTAATCAAATAGACCCGGTAGAAATTCAGTTTTATATGATAGAATATGGAATATAGAAATATATAAAATAGAGAATAATTATATTTCTCACCCAGGTTTTTTGTCGTTGTTGTTGTGAGACGGAGCCTCACTCTGTTGCCAGGCTGGAGTGCAGTGGTGCCATCTCGGCTCACTGCAACCTCCGTCTCTGGGGTTCAAGTGGTTCTCCTCCCTCAGCCTCCCAAGTAGCTGAGACTACAGGTGTGCACCACCATGCCCAGCTAATTTTTGGGTGTTTTTTTTTGTTTTTTGGTTTTTTTTTTTGGTTTTTTTTTGAGACAGAATCTTGCTCAGTTGCTCAGGCTGGAGTGCAGTGGCATGATCTCGGCTCACTGCAAGCTCCACCTCCCGGGTTCACGCCATTCTCCTGCCTTAGCCTCCCAAGTAGCTGGGACTACAGGCGCCTGCCACCACGCCCAGCTCATTTTTTTTTGTATTTTTGGTAGAGACGGGGTTAATCATGTTAACCAGGATGGTCTCGATCTCCTGACCTTGTGATTCACCCACCTCGGCCTCCCAAAGTGCTGGAATTACAGGCGTGAGCCACTATGCCCAGCCAGTTTTTGTATTTTTAGTAGAGATGGGGTTTCACTGTGTTGGCCAGGATGGTCTTGATCTCTTGACCTCACCATCCGCCCACCTTGGCCTCCCAGAGTGCTAGGATTACAGGCGTGAGCCACCGCACCTGGGCCCTCACCCAGGTTTTACAGTCTGGTATGTAGGTGTTTGCTCATCTTTCTAACAGGACTGTTGTGGAACTCTCTTCTCACTGCATACATCTAGGTCAGTAATCTCTCATTCTCCTGTGGTTCCTATTTAATTGCTTGAGGCTTGTGGCTTCTGTTTGAAATAGACTTTCCAGCCAAGGCTGAATTAAAGAATATGGTGCTTAGAATTTTATTTCTACATGTTTCCAAAAGTTGATTCTTTTAAACTAGGATGTTTGCCATTGAAGTATTTTTAAAGATGCCTTTTAGAAAAGAAGTAAAACAAGACTTCTCAAAAGGAGTGACATTTCAAAGTGTTGCCATTCTCTTAAGCTTCAGCCATATTTGAGTTTGCATTCTGTAAAAGTTTCTGGAGCAGGAAAAAAATAGCACTTCATTTCTTTATTCCAGATCACTGTGGAAAATATTAGCTCAAACTCTTTCTGTCCTTTGTATCACTATGGTTTCCCAGAGGAGATGTTAGCTGCTTGCTTTTGAAAATAGAAAATTGGTGTGTTTTGGTGTATTGTTGATTCCAAATGTAGTTTGCAAAGTCATGCTAATTGTTTTAGTATTGGTTCACTAGTTAGCTTCTATTTTTTCCTTCAGGCATTTAATTTTGCTTCTTAGAGCAATGTTTTAAGAGAACTTCATAAAGTTCTAGCTGGACTTCATAAATAATTGGAGAGGTTTAAAAACACATACATTATTGGCTTAAAATGACTTTCTTCACCCCAAAAAGTTGGTTGACCAGGGCCTCACGACCATCACATAACCCTACTTTGATGGATAGTGAAGCCAAGTGCTCTGTTGAATGTTTACTATGTTCTCATTAGTGCACTACACAGCCACGAGGTACTGATACTGTTGTTCTCCTGTTATGCAGGATAAGTTGAGGCTCAAAGAAGTTAACTGACTTGCCAAAAAACACACTACAGAAAAGTGACAGAGCGAATTTCCTTAGAGGTTCTGATTTAGTCTATGATGGGATTTGGGTTGAAGTCATTTCACACTCAGAAACCCTGGCTTGTTTCTCCAGTGTTGAGTGGATATTTGAGTTTCTGAGTTCATCATTGTTACACATCTTAAGCAGGTGTGCCCCATATGTCTTCTACTTAACACAGCATTTGTCCTATTTTTTAAATTGCCTTTTACTCAGAAAATTAATTATATGTAATAGTCTTATTTCCAAAGACTATATGCTTTTTGAGGGCAGGGACTATGTTGTTGGCAGGGCCATGTCCAACTATTGAATCCCAACTCTCTTAAAACCATGCCTGACACACAATAGGTACTTAAGAAAACTGGATTAAGTGAATAAATAAGTGGTAGAATTTGAACTCTCTCAAAGTTACAATTTTCTGGTACCTAAATGGCCATAAACTAAGCCAGAAGTATCCTCCATTTTTCCTCTCCTTGGAAACCAACTTAACAAGCCCCAACCAGCTCTGTTACTTACCTCCCTCCAGGAGGCAGGTGATTCCAGCAACTGGCCCTCCAGGGGCAGTACAGTGAATGCCCATAAATGTCATGGCAGGGGTGCTGACCTTTGCAAGGCTTCCGCAGTTGTGCTTTTTTGTGAAGCCTGTTTTGGTAGGCACTTTGCCTGCATTTCTGTAAGAAAAGAAATGTCCAGTGTTAGAGTGAGGGAGATTTGGGCAAATGCAAGATGGGGGGGGCAAATGAAAACCACTTCCTAGACTGCTTTATGTTGGCACTGAGCAATTGAATAGCTGTGCACAGTGGGGTGTTATAGAGGAATTGAAGGCCATGTTGAAGAAGCTGTGTTCTGACCCAAAGCAGAATCGAGAGAAAGCAAGCAGCTTTGTGCTGGGAACTCTGTAGACTCCCACTTACACTGTTTCATTCTGATCCAAACTACATTTTCAGACATGGGTCTCAGGCATGAAATGACAATAAACACATTCCTGGACAGGGCAATTATAGATAAAAGTTCAAATTTGAGAGCAAGCAAGTTATTTATGTGCTGATGACAGCCTGTGGATTTTAAGAACTGACTATCATGAGGCTGGCTCCAGAATAAACTTTCAATAAGTACTTGTTGTTTAAAGCTAGTATTTACAAAGTGATATCAGCAGATCAAGGCTGGGTGCGGAGGCTCACGCCTGTAATCCAAGCACTTTGAGAGACCCAGATGGGTAGATCACCTGAGGTCAGGAGTTTGAGACCACCCTGGCCAATGTGGTGAAACTAAAAATAAAAAATTAGCCAGGTGTGGTGGCAGGTGCCTGTAATCCTAGCTACTCAGGGGGCTGAGGCATGAGAATTGCTTGAATCCAGGAGGCAGAGGTTGCAGTGAGCCGAGATTGCACCACTGCACTCCAGCCTGGACGACAGGGTGAGACTTTTGTCTTAAAAAAAAAAAAAAAATGTGATATCAGCAGATTTAAGAGGCAGTGTTGGTAGAATACACTAAAATTACATGGTTAAAGAACTTGGATTTATTTGGATTTTATGCAGGAAGCGTTTGAGAGCCATTAGAGAACACTGAATACATGATTAAGATACTTAAAAAAAAAAAAACTGCCCTTATTGCTCTTTTAGAGTTAGAAAATGAGGTTAGTTAGGACATTCACAATTAACTAATGATGACGTATTGACAACTTTTATCAGTGGAGTGTGTTTTGGAAAGAAATTGGACCAGATCCAAAAAATTGTTAACAGGGCAACATTTATAAGCCTGCCATCTAGAGGATGAGCTGAGGAATTGCTGGAAGGTAACAGGTGAGCACCAGGTGAGAAAGAGGAGGCAGAAATGGCCCGTTGCCCCACTGTCCTCTGTTGTACACACAGTGGCAGCAGTTTCTCATTCTTCCGCTCAGCTTAACTTTTTTTCAGCTGTATACTCTGACCTCTGCCTAGAAGATAAAGATGGAAAGTCTGAAGACCATGTTTTCTGACATACTGGTCTCAGCAGCCTGATATGTGCTAACACAAAAGAGATAATCAAAGAACAATACTTGAAACTTGTGCAGAATCTCCTGGGCATATAGTTCTTTTTCACCTTGTAGAGGGGGCTTTATCAGATCTTTGAGTTCTGATTTTGATAACATCGTTCCCTCTCTCATTGTTTTCTTAGTCTCAGCTATTCATTGAAATAATTCTACCTACTCTCCATCTCTCCAGCTAAGAAGTGTCACAGCTGTAACAGCAAAGAGGTTCTATGGTATACATGCAATATTCTATTTACTTTTGAGTCTCACATTACTATCTTTGCACTAGCTAACTACATATTCCATTTTGTAGACCTTTTTTGTTTGCTGCACTCTGTCCTTTTTTATAGCATGCATTTTAGCATCTGAAGTGGTATGCCAATAACATCCAAACCCTGCTGCAATTCAAAATTTTCTTTGAAATGTTCTACCCTAAAGAATTATCTGAAGTTTGCCTTTCAGACATTCCTATATTTTTCAGAGATCTATATACATGATTTGATATTTGAGAGCTCAAGTCTCCATTTAATTTTTTTTTAATACTTCAGTGAACACATGAAACTTGTCCTTGTTAGCATGGATTAAAATTAGAGTCAGTTGCTTGCTTTGACAGCACATACACTAAAATTGGAATGATACAGAGAAGATGAGCATGGCCCCTTGCAAGGATGACACACACATTCATGAAGCAATCCCTATTTTTATTGAGTTCTGGCAAAAAATAAATAAATAAAATAAACTTAGAGTTGGGCAAACTTAATTAGATAAGTATAAAAATGTTTGTGGGAACCTGATACTTTAGTCCTTCTGGTTTTATTTTCAAGCGAGCATCCAGCCTATGGCTGAACAAGATTTTATATACGTCATCTGAACGTGTGGTCTTATCTATTAAAGGCTGACAAACAGAAGCCAGCAGTCAGAGTAGCACAAGAGTGGAGTGTCTATGGCCTGGCCAGGACACCAGGTACACCTGTTGGCTTCTAGTTCCTCTGTCAAACAGCCAATTTAGGCCAAAATACATACTACAGAAGTGACAGAGCCATGATTCACTCTATTTGTCACCAACTCTGGAACCTGTGGTTTTTGTCCTCTCTAGGAGCTGGCCACAGTGCTGAGAGTCCTGAATTGGTGGCAGTCAGTGAATGCTGTCTAGTGGCTGATAGGTGAGAGTGCAGGTAGCAAGATTTGAAGTTGAAGACCTTGTTCTGCTACTAGAGAACACTCCTGAGTAGTTTGGCATCACCAGTCCAGGAAGAGGCTGGTAGTCTCAGATACATACATGTACCGTTCTTTGCTGCATAAGCTGAGCAAGTTGGCCACTTAGGCAGCCAAAGTTTATGGTAGTCAGAAGTGACCGCGCCATATTACCAGGGTCTGAGATTTTCATTACTTTGCATTTGTTGTTTTATCAGACCCTGAACTGGTTTATTTTACAGGAAGCAAGAGAAGGAAAATTCAGAAAGCAGTAGCAAATCACTTACCTATAAAAATGACAAAAATGTTTTTGGTATATTCTTTTACAGCCTAAGGAAATACATTGTAGTGTCTAATCAGGAGAGCATGCAAATAGCTACTTTTAATATGTTCTAACCCCAGCTGCCCAAATGTCACTTCAAAATTTAACACACTAATTTACTAGCTGTTTTTTTAAACCTGAGTATGTACTTTTTCAATAAACAAATGACTTGGGCTAGGCGCAGTGGCTCACACCTGTAATCCCAGCACTTTGGGATGCTGAGGCGGGCAGATACTTGAACCCAGGAGTCTGAGACCAGCCTGGGCAAAATAGTGAGACCTAATCTCTATTTTATTAATAAAATAAATTACAAAGTTAAAAATAAAAACAAATGACTTGTAGATGATTGCTGACCATTTAGATTTCTAGTGCTGCTGCTATGTAAGCACAGCTATGAGTCATTGAGCTTAGGGCATGTAGTTCTTGTTTTGAAGCCCGTCGGTTCTCAACAAGTAAATGACAGTGGTGAATGATGGGAAGTAGGTTTGGTTTTTGTTTTTGTTTTTTTTAATTAATGGTCATGTGAACTGGAAATGGACGTTTCAATTTTGTAGAACTTATAACTTACGCAGAAACTTGCTTGTTATAAGCAAGTTACCATTGTAAAAACTAATAGGGATTTCCAACATAGTTTCTTTTATTTTTCTCATAGTGCGCAAGAGACGAGTTGAAGGAGATCACCCGTAAGTCTGCCAAGGTGTAATCTTTGGAAGACTTCAGAAGATCACCAAAGGTTCATGTTGGTGACACCAGATGTAAAATTTTCCTGGGTAGAAGGGAAAAGACTGGAAAAATTTTTTTAGTGATATGCATTTTTTTTTTTTTATAGTTTAAGTTGTTATCAGTTTCAAATTGTAAAATCAGTAATGTGATATTTTATATTCTGAAACATTTCTACTTTCTGCTGAAATCAATTTTAATTTAGTTTAATCAAATGATTTATGATGACTCTTGAGCAAAAAAATACAATTGTAAAAAATTTCACAGGTCATTTGTGTAGAATAATTTGAACATTGTGAGGACCAATCTTTTTTAAATCAAAAGGGATATTGCTGGTATCAGAATTGTTATTGCTTCATTTAGACATAAAACACTTCAGTATTTTCTTCACTCCATGACCTGGAGACTTTTCTAAATTTAAAAAAAATTTTTAAAATACATGAACTTTGCAAGGGTGTGATTTTTCTCTATGAAGAGAACAAAATGCCAGAATTTTAAAACAGTTGACTCAAAATCTGGTCATCTGTGTTGGAGCTAAAGCAGGTCTCCAGGGAGAGAGGTGGTCATCTGTGCATTCCAGGTTACTGCACTTGTCTGATGAGACACAGCAACACCCAGGTTTTCTTAAAACAAAGTCATCAGCTCTGCTAGGTTACATACTTTGTTTAAAAGTATAGTGAGGTCTAAGTTCATTCCAGTGTTTCATTTTAATAAAGTGAGCATTATTAAATTTTTGTGAAAGCTAATAGTAAAAAATAAAAGCTGTTTTCACCGCCCCCCCCCCCCAAAAAAAAGGTATACAGCCAACTCTTAATTATTTAGGGTAAGAGAAAAAAGAAAACTGTTAAACAATGAAATCAAAGAGAATAAATATGATAGAGTTCCAGTATGAGGCACTTGCAAAACAGTTGTTTAAACTAATGGTTACTGTAAGTCAACTGGAAGCTAGCATGTATGTAAATTACTTGGTGTTACACAGTATCAAGAAGTTCCTATTTGCAGTGCAGAATTGCATACAGTATTTAATCACTGCTACAGATCTTCCAGCCAAGAAGGAAAACTGCTATTCTTCATAAATCTAATTTTTAGTATATGCTTCCTTTCATCTTATACTTTTGTCCATATTTATAAAAGTCATTTCTATAATAAAAGCAGTCTTTCTTGCTCAAAGTATTAAAGTGAACAATTGAACTAGAGTACTGTGATTGGGAGACTGATTGGAGACTGCAGAGCTGATGCTGGTGGGAAGAGGATCTGGACTTGTGTTCATGTTCTGTCTCAGGGCAGCCCCTGGAGCAGGAGATGGCAGAGGCATTTACAGCTGCAGAAAACAGGGAGGAATGGAACCTGAGGTAACCCTGGCCTCAAAATTCAGGCCTGGCTGTATCATTTACAGAGATGTTTCTGAAGGGAAAAAATCTCATTTCTGAGGGAGGCAAGGTAGCTAATCATTATTAATTTTTTTTTTACCTTTTTGGGCTGGGCGCAGTGGCTCATGCCTGGAATCCCAGCACTTTGGGAAGCCAAAGTGGGTGGATCACTTAAGGTCAGGAGTTCAAGACCAGCCTGGCCAACATGGTGAAACCCTGTCTCTACTAAAAATCAAAAAATTAGCTGGGTGTGGTCGTACACACCTGTAATCCCAGCTACTCGGGAGGCTGAGGCAGGAGAATCACTTGAACCTGGGAGATAGAGGTTGGAGTGAGCCGAGATCGTACCACTGCACTGCTGTCTGGGCAACAGAACAAGACTCTGTCTCAAAAAAAAAAAAAAAAAAAAAAACTTTTTGAAATTGAATTGCAATACGTCTGCTACTTTGGCTTGGGCTGGACAGTTTATCTAACAAGCAAGGCAGCTTCTTGTGTGCTCTGCTAATAAGCCTTCTTAATAGACTAAGCTTCCCTCATAAGAACTGTGGTATGTGTCTTTGGTTTTTTTGTTTTGTTTTGTTTTGGTTTCTTTTTTTGGTTTTGTCTTGTTTTGTTTTGTTATATCAGTATCCAGTGTTTTATAGGGGCCAAAGATTAACTTGCACTATTCCCTGTCAGTTAAAGGCCACTGATATTTTTCTAAGTTAGCAAGGCTCACCTGCTTGCTTTGTTGCCTCCCTTCCTCCATCCCTCTCCCTTCCGACTTTCTCTGTTTCCCTATTTCTCTCCCTCCCTCTCTTCTTCACCCCTCTTCCCCTCCCCGCGCCCATATGCAGCTTTTTGATTGTATTTGGTTTTGTAGAGACTGCACAGTTCCAGCAAGATTGAGAGTCAGGCATGGAGCAGGCATCTCAGGCTACCAGAAAGAATTGGTCACCTAGACTTTCAGTCAGGCATCCTCGTTTGCATTGTCCTGTAAGTCAATCAGTTGATAACTAGTACCCCCTTCATCCCTTAAGTTTTTTGGTTTTTTTTTTAATATAGGTAAGTGGGACTCTACCTATAATTTTGCCTCATACCTATGGGTAATATCTTTTTCCTTTATTGTTTATCGAAGCATGAAGTTGAGTATTTTGCTTGTACCATTTCAATTCTGCATTATAATAGTTCATTGTATAACTGAAAAAAAGGATTTCTTCATAAGTAACATTAAATATGAACATTCATCCAATTGAATATAGAAAATCTTTCCAAAAGCATAAGGGAGAAAAATCGTGTTTACTTCAATCTTTAAAAATCTGGCACCTCTTAGTAACTTTCAGTATTTCTAAATTGCTCTAAAATTTTATAATAAATAGATTAGGGTTTTGCAGTAATCTTAATTTTTAAGCCAAAGGTTTTCTGAGACCTTAGGTTTTGTAGTCTAACCAGCTTATCTGGTTCTGTAAAAGAATATTCTTTGTGTTTTTAAATTGCTATTTTTAAAAAAGCTTTTTATTACCCATTTTATAAAATGTTATACTCATATTTGTCTGAATTTTCCCAATATTCCTACATGAAATTGTATGTATTAAAAACTCAATATTAGTGGCAAATATTAATACTATTAAAATGGATTTTGGTGCTATATTCTTATAGCTAAAGCCTAGTAGAAGTCTCAAGAATAGGTGAAATACACTTTCAAAGGTTGCCTGTCATTAAAAGACCAAATAAGCATTTTTGTATTAAATAAATTAGCAGATGGTTAGAGACTTCGAGGAGAGTTAGTTTGGTCATTTAATTGCAACTTCATGTTATTTGAATGAAATAACCCACATCCTTGCTTTGTATAAGAGATGCACTCTGGAGAAGTTACATGTAAATAGACCTTTATAAATTGTTTTCCAGTTGACCAAGTATCCGTTGTGTTTTCATTTAAAAAGAGGATTCCATGACATAATAAGAATTATTTTTAAAAATGTTTGGGGCTGGGCGCGGTGGCTCATGCCTGTAATCCTAGACTTTGGGAGGCCGAGGCGGGCGGATCACCTGAGGTCGGGAGTTCGAGACCAGCTTGACCAACATGGAGAAACCCTGTCTCTACTAAAAATACAAAATTAGCCAGGCGTGGTGGCACACGCCTGTTATCTCAGCTACTCGGGAGGCTGAGGCAGGAGAATTCCTTGAACCTGGGAGGCGGAGGTTGCGGTGAGCCAAGGTCACACCATTGCACTCCAGCCTGGGCAAAAGGGGTAAAACCCCATTCAAAAAAAAAAAAAAGTTTTGATAAAATGTTACTCATATCATGTTGTACATTATATCTAACTTTTGCTGTCTTTAAAATAAGATGACAGCCTTTATGGAGTTTTATAAAATCTTATTTAGGGTCTGTGTTCCCAGGGTTGCCTCACTTTTTCCCTATAAAACCAGGAACCGTTGTTAACCTCTCAGCAGATGCAAGGATCATGCTTTCTCTGGAGTCCTTAGTCACTTCCATTCTTTGCAAGTTTAGTACTGCCCAACTTCACTCATTCTACAGTGCTACTGCACTTCGAATGTATTGACCCATGGCACCCAAGAGAAGCAAACATATGGATGCACTAGAGACAACTCGGGTTGCTGCTCTCAGTTAAGGGCCGTGAGTTCTTGGGGTCTAAGTATCTGTAAAATTACCCTTTCCTTCACTGATCATTAATGTTTCTGGATATTTCTTGCCCTAAGACTTGCTTACCAACAAAGCAAAGAAACTCTTCACTCATTATTTTTAAATTGAGAAAATAGTACTCAGAGGCAAAGACTTCTATATTCTTTTTTGAGACTGAGTCTCACTCTGTTGCCCAGGCTGGAGTGCAGTGGTGCAATCTCAGCTCACTGCAACTTCCACCTCCCAGGTTCAAGTGATTCTCCTGCCTCAGCCTCCCAAGTAGCTGGGATTACAGGCGTCCGTCACCACGCCTGGATAATTTTTTGTATTTTTAGTAGAGACGGGGTTTCACCATGTTGGTGGGGCTGGTCTCAAACTGACCTCAGGTTATCCGCCCACCTCAGCCTCCCAAAGTGCTGGGATTACAGGCTTGAGCCACCACACCCAGACTTACTCTTTTTTTTTTTTTTTTTTTTTGAGATGGAGTCTTGCTCTGTCGCCCAGGCTGGAGTGCAGCGGCCGAATCTCAGCCCACTGGAAGCTCCGCCTCCCGGGTTTACGCCATTCTCCTGCCTCAGCCTCCCGAGTAGCTGGGACTACAGGCACCCACCACCACACCCGGCTAGTTTTTTGTATTTTTTTTAGTAGAGACAGGGTTTCACTGTGATTAGCCAGGCATGAGTCTCGATCTCCTGACCTCGGCCTTTATGCTTATATTTTAATTTGGTCATTCTTTCTTAGATCTACAGATTGAACATCCCTAATTGAAAACTGTTTGAGTACTAACATAGTGCTCAAAGGAAATGCTTATTGGAGCATTTAGAATTTCAGATTTTCAGATTAGGGATGCTGAACTGGTGTAATGCCCTGTATTTCAAAATCCAAAATAATTTGAAATCTGAAACACTTATGGTCCCAGCATTTTGGATAAGGGATACTCAACCTGTATTGATTTTTCTCCACTATAATTCAGTTCTATAAGTTCTTCCCTATAAAAAATGAATGAATTAGAAATTTTATAATAAAACATAATATATTTTATTAATTTTAAGCCCTGTCTTGCAGTCTGATTGTTCAGAAAGGTCAACCTAGAAAAAAAGACATGGCTAAGTAAACTATTGTAAGCCATAACTAAGTATTTTGGAAAGCCTTCATTAACACATGAAGAATTTTGGCCAAGCACTGTCTTATGCCTGGTTTGGAAAGCCGAGGCCGACGGATCACTTGAGCTCAGGAGTTTGAGACCAACCTGGGTAACATGGCAAAACCCCATCTCTACAAAAAGTACAAAAATTATCTGGGTGTGGTGGTGCATGCCTGTAGTCACATCTACTTAGAAGACTGAGGCGGCAGAAGTGCTTGAGCCTGGGAGGTGGAGGTTGCAATAAGATGAGATCATGCCGCTGCACTCCAGCCTGGGCAATGGGAGTGAAACTCTATCTCAAGGAAAAAAAAAAAAAAGAGCTGTACTCCTAGTACTTTGGGAGACCAAGCAGGGAGGATTACTTGAGCCCAGGAGTTTGAGACCATCCTGGATAACATAGCAAGACCTCATCTTTACAAAAAATTTAAAAATTAGCCAGACACCTGTACTGCCAGCTACTTAGGAGTCTAAAGTGGGAGAACTGCTTGAGCCTGGGAGGTTGAAGCTGCAGTGAGCTTTGATCATGTGACGGCATTCCAGCCTGGGTAATAGAGTGAGACTCTGTCTCCAAAAAAAAAAAAAAAAAAACCCAGCAGTTTTTTTGTTGTTGTTTTTGTCTTTCACTTAGGACACCTGCTCTAAAGGCTAGATAAAAATAGATTGTAATGGCCGGGTGCAGTTGCTCACACCTGTAATCCCAGCACTTTGGAGGCCGAGGTGGGAGGATCACTTGAGGTCAGGAGTTCAAGACCAGCCTGGCCAACGTGGCGAAACCCCATCTCTACTAAAAATACAAAAAATTAGTTGGGCATGGTGGTGTGCACCTGTAATTCCAGCTACTAGGGAGCCTGAGGCAGAAGAATCACTTGAACCCGGGAGGTGGAGGTTGCAGTGAGCCGAGATTGCACCATTGCACTCCAGCCTGGGTGACAGAGTGAGACTCCATCTCCAAAAAATATATGTATTAAGAAACACCACCAGCAGTGTTTTGTTAATATAGCTGTAACAAGTTATTACATTCTTTTTTTTTTTTTTTTAAGATGGAGTTTTACTCTTGTCGCCCAGGCTGGAGTGCAGTGGTGCAATCTCGGATCACTGCAACCTCCGCTTCCTTGGTTCAAGCGATTCTCCTGCCTCAGCCTCCTGGGTAGCTGGGACTACAGGCGCCCACCACCATGCCCAGCTAATTTTTGTATTTTCAGTAGAGATGGAGTTTCACCATCGTGGCCAGGCTGGTCTCGAACTCCTGACCTCTTAATCCACCCACCTCAGCCTCCCAAAGTGCTGGCATTACAGGTGTGAGCCACCGTGCCCAGCCCAAGTTATTACATTCTTAAGACAATCAGACACCTCTTAGAGTCTACATATATGAAGTTTTACTCCCTTTTCTACACTCAGTATGTCTTAATTGATGCAAAGCAATTAATTGGCCTAAAATGTTTCAAATATTATAGTCTATGCATTCAGAGAGTAAGGTTTAAGAATGAATTATTGGTGCTTCTTGATAGGTGTATATAGCAGTTTTTAGAAGTTTAAATTTCACCTGTACTCAGAAAGATAAGCTTTTGATTCAGTGGTTTTAAATTTTTAGATCAATCCATTTAAGAATTGTTTTTTCAAATGTATATACATGTATAACATAAAAATTTTTATAATTTCAAATGTGTTTTTTGGATGAATTATTATATTTGGTTTTAGTTACATTTAAAAGCTTGAAAATTACCTTTGTAACAATCATTTGAGTATCATTCATTGTCAAATGAAATCAGGTATTTACATTTTTTTCTAATGCTAAAATATCCAACATTGTAATTGCCTTATTTTTCCATTTTTATACGTATAAAAGCAATGAATTTTAACACTGATATTTAAGTAATACAAAATATTATCCAAATTCATAACAGCACAGTGATGTTTCTTTTGAAGACTGTACTAGAAGCATTTATAACTTAACCAATATATACTGGGATAAATCGTTTCAATAAAGTTTTTCAAATATTCTGTAAACTTGGACTTTTTGAAAACGCATGTAATCCCTTTCATTCCTAAGTTCTAAAATTCATTCCTTACATCCTTCTTCAAGAACAAGTTTATCAATTTCCCTGAGTTATTCAGTCCTACCTGTTATGGACTGAATATTTGTATCCACACCTGCCCCCCACCCCAAATTCACATGTTGAAGCCCTAACCCCCAATGTGATGGTATTTGCCGATGGGGCCTTTGGAAGGTAATTAAGGCTAGATAGGGTCACAAGGTTGGTCCCCTTATGATGGCATTTGTATTCTTATACAAAGAGACAGGAGACTCTCTCCATCACGTGAAGATACAGCAAAACAGCAGCTGCCTGCAAGCCAGGAAGGGAACCCTCATCAGGAACCAAACCATGATCTCGGACTTCCCAGCCTCTAGGAACGTGAGCAATAAATTTCTGTTATTTAAGCCACTCAGTCTATGAATCATGTAAAATTAGTTATAATAGTTGAACACTTTTACTCATAAAAATAGTAATTTCATAAGGTTCAACCTAATATCATCAGTACTAGGCCCTGTCTGTTCATAAAATTGAATTGAGTTGACAAATATGAAAGAGCAGGGTAGGACAAGTGCAGTGGCTCACACCTGTAATCCCAGCACTTTGGGAGGCCGAGGCAGGTGGATCACCTGAGGTGAGGAGTTCAAGACCAGCCTGGCCAACATAGTGAAACCCCGTCTCTACTAAAAATACAAAAATTAGCCAGGCATGGTGGCACATGCCTGTAGTCCCAGCTACTCAAGAGGTTGAGGCAGGAGAATAGCTTGAACCCAGGAGGTGAAGGTTGCAGTGAGCCAAAATCGCACCACTGCACTCCAGTCTGCGTGACAGAGCAAGACTCCGTCTCAAAAAAAAAAAAAAAAGGCTGGGCGTAGAGGCTCACGCCTGTAATCCCAACACTTTGGGAGGCCAAGGCGGGCTGATCACCTGAGGTCAGGAGTTCAAGACCGGCCTGGCCAACATGGCAAAACCCCCTCTGTACTAAAAATACAAAAATCAGCTAGGTGCAGTGGCGAGTGCCCATAATCCCAGCTACTCAGGAGGCTTGAGACAGGAGAATCGCTTGAGCCCAGGAGACAGGTTGCAGTGAGCCGAGATCGCGCCACTGTACTCCAGCCTCAGTGACAGGGTGAGACTCCGTCTCAAAAAAAAACAGGGAAACATGTAATAGGTTTGAGGAAACTTAAGGATAAAAGTTAAATAATTTAAAGTTTTCAGAGTTTTCCTAACTTAGGGGAATAAAGAAATTGACCTGGAATCTTTAATGTCATTCTCCCTTCTGAGAATGGCTGTTGAGCTTCATATTCATGTACAGGAAGCCTCGATGCATATTCCCTTTGGTGAGTCAGGGAGACTCGGGTGCGTGAGTTGTGAGCTGCTCCCCTGAGTTCAAGAGAACTTGAGTGCCAGGGACTGGCTGTGAGGCAACAGTATGTCCTCCAAAGCAGTCCAACTAAAAATGCTCAGCCTGGTGCTACCACTGCTCTTATAGGTACCAAATAGTGGGAGTGGCTTCACCACTTGTGAGTCTAAAATTGCCAAACATTTTTTTCCTTCAACTGTTAAGCTTTCCTGCATGGTCTGCAAAGGTCGAGGGCTTGTAGATCCCAACCCAGTCCCCTAGCCCCTGTCCTGTTCACAGACGTAGCAGATCCTCAAGGCCAGCCCCTTAGAAAGAAACCTGATGTTAAAATTAAGTTGTGCTAGTACCCTTCATTGTTCTGAATGAGTCTCTCAATTCTTCTTTAGAAGCTAATGCTAATTGTGAATGTGTTTAATATACAAGCACAAAATTATGCTGTAAAAGTATAAAAGGGAAGGAAATAGAATTGTAAAATGGGATTTTTGGCATGGTGAAATGGGCTATTTTTTTCCCCCTTGATCATTTCTATTTAACAAAACATTTTAAAATATATATCTAGTATTCTCAGAGGTAAAGAAATATAAACATTGAATTGAAGGATTTATGTGGTCAAATCTAAAGCCCCCCTAGTTCAAGAAACTGATGTCAGAGAAGGGACTGTCCAACACAACAGCATTTGTTTGTTCATTCAGTAGTTTTTAGGTTCTATTATGTTCCAGCTGTTGTAGCAATCACAAAACTAGAAATCAAATCTGGTATTTTGTTTCCCATTGCACTTTTCCCTAAACCTAATGGTGCCTGTTTATCTCAGGTAGATATTTTGGGTATCTTCATAAGGTCACTAAAGTATTAGCCCAGCATTGTGATCACTATGCATGGAAGATTCTAACCCTTGTCTCAGAAAAGCTTACTTGTTTACTTAAGTAAAAGCTTTGTACAAAAGTCTTAAGCTCTTTAAACCTCAGCTTCCACATCTATAAAAGGGGTATAATAGCACCTGCCCTAAGGATTAGAAGTGGTCAAGCCCACATAGCTCTGGTTAAGTACCAGGTATCCAGTGAGCTCTCCCTGCTGTACCTGCTCTTCCAAGAGCACAGTGCCATATGGGAAATGGAATTAATGCCATACTAAGGGGACTACAGAGCACAGAAAGGCCCCAAACTCAGCTAGGCAGTCCAGGGAGGACATCCTGGAGGAGGCCATAACTGAGCCAAACTTAACAGCAGGAATGCACTAAAACCTAAAATCCACCTACAGTAAACAGTGAACAAAATCCTCCTCTTTGGGAAAAAGTGAATTTTCTAACGTACTGGACTTGCTTTTGAAAACTTTTTATTCACAACTAGGATTATGCAAAAGCAACTCAACTTCAATTAAAACAAGTCATTTCATAATTGTTTTAAAACAAACTGTTGAATACAGTGAGTGCACATTTTAGGGCTTTATATCATCTTCTTCCTCTTCATGCTCTGCTTTCCTCTTTCCAGAAGGTGTGCCTGAATAAATATGAGAGGTAAGACATTTTAAAATAAATTGTTTTTGGAAATTTTATCTAAAATGGTTCTGACCCGACAGTGAGGGAGCCAGCCCTTCACACTAGAGCTCAGACACCGTCTAGATCAGGCAACTGAATAGGTTTCCCCTAGGCAGTGGTCAAGGCTGAAGAGACACTTTACTTTTTTTTTTTCTTTTGAGACGGAGTTTTGCTCATTTCCCAGACTGGAGTGCAGTGGCGTGATCTCAGCTCACTGCAACCTCCACATCCCAGGTTCGAGCAATTCTTCTGCCTCAGCCTCCCAAATAGCTGGGATTCCAGGCATGCACCACCATGCCCGGCTAATTTTTGTATTTTTAGTAGAGATGGGTTTCCACCATGTTGGCCAGGCTGGTCTCGAACTCCTGACCTCAGGTGATCCACCCGCCTCGGCCTCCCAAAGTGCTGGGATTACAGGCGTGACCCACTACACCCGGCCTACATAGCATTTATATTGTATTATAAGTAATCTAGAGATAATTTTTTGTTTTGAGACAGGATCTTGCTCTGTTGCCTGTGCTGGAGTGCAGTGGCACGATTACGGCTCACTGCAGCCTCAACCTCCTGGGTTCAATTGATCTTCCTGCCTAAGCTTCCTGAGTAGCTGGGACTACCTGCGCTCAGCTAATTTTTTAATTTTTTTTTTTGTAGAGATGGGGGGTCTCATCTTGGTCTCAGGCTGGGCTCAAATGATCCACCCGCCTCAGCCTCCCAAAGTGCTGGGCTCCCAAAGCATCCAGCCTACAAATGATTTAAAGCGTACAGGGGGATGTGCATAGCTTATATGCAAATGCTAAACTATCTTATATAAGCAACTTGAGCACTTGTGATTTTAGTATCCTCTGAGTCCTGGAACCAATCCACCATGAATACTGAGGGACAACTGTGTGTTGTGTAGAGAGAGGAAAAAATAAATGAACACACAGTGACCACTGTTGTCACTGCAGTGTTTTTCCTGTCTGTATCTCTAGAACCTAGAACAGAGCATGTGTTCAGAAAACATTCAATGAATTAATATGGCCAATGGGCAATACCATAGTGATTCTCTTATATAATTCATACTTAAGGCCAGGCACAGTGGCTCACACCTGTAATCCCCACACTTTTGGAGGCTGAGACAGGCAGATCACTTGAGGCCCAAGAGTTCAAGACCAGCCTGGCCAACATGGCAAAATCCCATCTCTACTAAAGACACACACACACACACACACACACACACACACACACACACACTCTCTCTCTCTCTCTCTCTCTCTCACTCTCTCTCTCTCTCTCTCTCTAGCCGGGCATGGCGGTGCATGCCTGTAGTTTCAGTTACTCAGGTGGTTGAGGCACAAGAATTGCTTGAACCTGGGAGGCGGAGGTTTCAGTGAGCCAAGACTGTGCCACTGACTCTAGCCTGGGCAACATAGCAAGATTGTCTCAAAAAAAAAAAAATAAATAAATAAAAGACTTAAAATTTATTTGTACCTGTGATCTTATAAAAGGAAAAGAAAACAAAGGAAAATATTTTTATAACAAATGAGATAACCCCTCAACTACTATTACATTGAAACAATAAGGACACCCAGTTTTAAGCCAGGCACCATAGCTCACGTCTGTAATCCCAGCACTTTGGGAGGCCAAGGTGGAAGGATTGCTAAAGGCCAGGAGTTCGAGACTAGCCTGAGCAACATATTGAGACCCCATCTCTACAAACCATTTTAAAAATTAGCCAGGCATGGTGGTGCACGCCTTTCGTTACAGCTACTCAGAAGGCTTTGGCAGGAGGATCACTTCAACCCAGGAGATTGAGGCTATAGTGAGCCATGATCATACCACTGCATTCCAACCTGGGCAACAGAGCAAGACCCTGTCTTAAAAATAAAATAAAATAAAAGGCCGGGTGTGGTGGTATTGGTATCTCATGCCTGTAATCCCAGTACTTTGGGAGGCTGAGGTGGGAGGATCACCTGAGGTCAGGAGTTTGAGACCAGCCTGGCCAACATGGTGAAACCTCATCGCTACTAAAAAGTACCAAAATTAGCCAGCCTTAGTGGCAGGTGCCTGTAATCCCAGCTACTTGGGAGGCTGAGGCAGGAGAATCACATGAACCTGGGAGGTGGAGGTTGCAGCGAGCCGAGATTGTGCCACTGCACTCCACCCTGTGTGACAGAGTGAGACTCCATCTCAAATAAATAAATTTTAAAAGATACCCAGTGTCCCACAATGAACATGGTAGACCACCCTTGCTCTACCCACATGAAGCAATTTGTAGTTCTGTAGCTGAGACTTGATATCTCAGGCCCTGCACCTTTCTTTACAGGCCTTTCCATGTTCCTAGAGTGCCTAACCTGGCCTGTGTGCTTGCAAGCTTCTGCTCATTCTTCAATACCCAGCAGAGACTTCCTTCTCCATGCAGCCTTCCAAGACCCACCCGAGCACAGGTATCAGACCTTTGGGTCACTCCTAGTCCTACTACTGCATTTATCTCACTGGATTTCAGTCAAGTGTGTAGACAGCTAATTTGTGCATGCCTGGTCTGTGAGCTCTGTTCCCAGCAGTTGGCTCCTGAGCACAGGGTAAACTCTGAGAATTGACTACATTTGGTCTTACTTCATCATTACTGAGTTTCTTTGCTCTCACTAATCTTTGAGTCTTATCTTCTGATCCCTGGTCACTGTCTGAGGAATAGATGCTGGCTTGTTCCTCTGAAAGCAAAGGAATTTAAGACATGGGATTCACCTTCAAAGATGGTTTATTCCTCAGTGTTTCTTCTGCCAAATATTGTTACTTCCCACTGTACATTTTTCCTAAAGGGTCAACTTTTTTTAAAAGTTTCAGTGGGAAGGTAAATAGAACTTTCAGACATGCTGAAATGACTAGATTTGAGAGGTTTTGTTGTCAGGTTATTTGATCACTTTTAAATACATACATATCAGTTTTAAGAACTGTGAAGCTTAAATATTGGGTCTTTAATTATACAAGCAGAGGAACTGTCTTATATACATTTCCTTCCACAAGGACATAAATTGTTTAATTGATTTTATTTGGAGGATGCCATGTTTTCTTTTCTTTTTCTTTCTTTCTTTTTTTTTTTTTTTTGAGACAGAGTTTGCTCTTGTTGCCCAGGTTGGAGTGCAGTGATGCAATCTGGGCCCACTGCAACCTCCATCTCCCAGGTACAAGCGATTCTCCTGTCTCACCCTCCCGAGTAGCTGGGATTACAGGCATCCGCCACCACGCCTGGCTAATTTTTCTATTTTTAGTAGAGATGGGGTTTCACCACGTTGGCCAGTCTGGTCTTCAGCTCCTGACCTCAGGTCATCTGCCTGCCTCAGCCTCCCAAAGTGCTGGGATTACAGGCGTGAGCCACTGCGCCCGGCCAGATGCCATATTTTCACAGCTAATCTTTTCTGTGGGAGAGAAAACAAAAAGGCTTTCGTACTTTTGTCCTCAATAAATAGTAGGACAAGGAGTAACAGCTCGCCAGAGCAAAAGCAGGCACTGCCACCCTGAAATGATGAAATGTGACCTCCATACCTGACTCACCTTGGAATTCACCTTGATAATAGTTTTTAATAGCAGCCAGGCTGAAGGTGTCCTTGCCTTCCTCCTCCACACCGTCACTGCCAGGGTCCTGGTAGGAGACACTTGGCTCCTGCTGGTAGCGCTTCTCCCGCAGATGGATTGCCTGAGACTCCCGGTGAGTGGAAGCCCTCAAGCGTTCCTCTTTCTGTAAAGAAGCAAATAACCTCTTCAGCCTAAAACCAAAACTTGTGCCCTCTTGCATCTACTTTTACCATAAAGAACACATAATGCATAGTCCAGGGTAACAGCTGTCCCATGTGTCTTTGGGGTACCATATTCCCCATCACACCTCTGTTACTCCACGTGGATCCTTTGGTTTGCAGGTGTGAAGGCAATGCAAGGGTGAAGAGGCAGAAGGGGCCAGGTGCAGTGGCTCACGTCTGTAATCCCAGCAATCTGGTAGGCCAAGGCGGGCAGATCACTTGAGGTCAGGAGTTTGAGACCAGCCTGGGAAACATGGCAAAACCCCATCTCCACTAAAAAATGCAAAAATTAGATGGGGGTGGTGACACACGCCTGTAGCTGTAGTCCTCAGCTACTCAGGCGGCTGAGGAAGGAGAATCACTTGAACTTGGGAGGCAGAGGTTTCTGTGAGCCACGATCATGCCACTGTAGTCCAGCCTGGCCGACAGAGCGAGATGCCATCTCAAAAAAAAGAGGCAGAAGGGTGCCCTGACACTAACCGGCTTGATTGGCATTGGCACAGGCCTATCCTCCGGAGCCGTGCTGCTGTTCTGTTGGCACAGGCCTGTCCTCCGGAGCCGTGCTGCTGTTCTGTGCTGCCACTCGGCCCAGAGAGAAGCAACCCACCCGAACTGACCACCTGGAGCAGGAGAGGCTGTTTCTGTTCATCCCTGAGCCACAACGACCTGACCTGCCCAGGCTCCACCAAACTCCCATGGCTCCCAGATACTCTTGTCCTGACCCCTCAACCCAGAGCTCCCCATAGCTCCAGTGACAGAATGGAGAGGCCTTACTAGGGGACAGTTCTTGAGCCACAAGGTAGACTCCATTTTTTAAATCTGCCTGGCATTTCACACATTGGGGTTCACAATGTATGTTTGTGAAAGGTTACATTTTTTTAAATCATCAGTTTTCTAGATTTCAGAGTCCTTTGTTTGGTAGTCTCACCAGCAGCCACTGACATTATTGTGGTTAACTACACACTTAGAAGGTGAAGCTGGTTCCCTGATGACTGCAAGAAATAAAACAGCAGTGGCAATAAGAAATGGTGAATTAATGTTCTGGAAAACATAGGTCTTACTACTCCAAGTGTCCCAGGATAAAGCTTACCGAACATACCTTCATCACTTCTGTGTGTTGGCCTTCAGGATCACGACCCGCCATTGGTAAGATTCTAATTTTCTGTGTCTTTGAACTTCTATTAGCAAGTGGCAGGGTCATCTTTCTGTATGTGGCACTGTCAGAGTGAGGTCTGCCAGGAAGTGGACAAAAATGTCTCACTGGTCACTATGAACATTTGGAGGCAATCATACCCATAGCAAAAACACCTGGGGACGAGGTCCTCGCACTCAGCAGACAGAGGAGGCAGGATCACAGTTCTTCCTTCTCCAGCCTCCTGAGAAACTCCTCCCTCTGCCCCACCTCCTGGGGAAAGCTAACTGGGCTAAAGTGGGAGTGCAGCAGAAGTGAGGAGAGGCAGGTGGCAAGGTCAAAGTATTTTACAAAGAATATCCCCGATTGCAGTCAGAGAGAGGAAAAGAGACGGAATATGAAATCTCAGTTCCCAGAGGGAGGTGCAGATGCCAGAAGGGACATTTAGAGAATTAACAATGAGTCTCTCCATCTGGAAAAAATTGGAAGTCAAAGCAAGGAGGCAGGTCACAGTAGCAGCAGGGGCCTTATAACAGCCCAGGGGGATAATACAGCTAGACCAGGAGTCCTGGGTGGAAAGAAATGTCTTCCTGACTACAGGAAGGCAGCTTTTAATTATGTATATCAGAGGGGAGGAGAATGATCCTTAGGGGAGAGTCTCTGGAAGAGAGAGCATGGCTACAGAGAGATGGGACGTCCAGAATGAGATGATGCCAGGCAGTCAAATATCACAGTGTGGAGCACGGGGGACAGTGAAAAAAAGCAAGCTCAGAATCACACGTCTTTTAGGACGCTATTCTAGGAGAGATGATTAAGAGACTGGATTGAGCACCACTCAGCACTTGTGCCAGGTCTCTGTGTGATGTTCTATGTGTTATTTGACTTCATTGATACAACATCCCTGTGCAGTAGATGTTGTTATTGCCATTTTATAGATAAGGAAGCTGGAAACTAGTGAGATTGCAACCCTTCCTCAAGATTACATAACCTGAGAGCTGTCCCTATTTATAGTCTTTAAAAAGACCAACAGATATACTGAATATGTTTTACATACTATGACATCCATTCATTTAAGTATACAATTAAACAGTTTTACAACCATGACCCCTGTCTGATTTTAGAAAACTTCCATGTCCCCCAAAAGAGCGCTTGTCTTTTAAGTACTCCACCTCTGGAGGAAAGCCTACTCCTAATCAACAGTACTGTGTCCTTCAGAGGGAAGGCATGGAGAAGGGGCCACAACAGTAAGCTTAGCTGGCCACGGCATCTGACTGCTCAGGCACAGGCTGCAGCAGCCTCAGGCAAGGGTCTGTTGCCAGCACACACCAGCACTATTCTGATGATGGCCTAGCTTCCCAGGTCAATTTCACTCCAGGGAAAGGACCTGCTGAGCAGCAGAGCTGCAAGGACAAATCCTCCCGGCTTCTTACCAAGTGTACTGATCATTGTGGATTAACATACCTACATTCTGGGTTATAATCACTCTCCTGGGAATTCTGATAGGATGAACTGGCTCCCTGAGCAGTTCAGCTTGGAGTCAACTTAAAAGGTGTATGAGAACTAGACCGTGGTCCAGGGTTGGGTTGTACTATCTCTACTTTGTTACTCCTTAACTGCAGGTAATCATGTGTCGGTGTGAATAGTTACCTAAAGGTAAGTTTGGATTTAAAGATGGCTTGTCCCTGCAGACCAGTGTCTTCTCTTACAAACAGGTGGATGTAATTGCCCAGCAGCGGGGCTTTGTACACATCAAACACTTCATTGCCTAAATGCAGGGACATGCTGGAAATGAGAAACAGTTCAGATATTAGGGTGGATATTTAATGAGTCCTACGGCTTCCATTCTGCCATGTGAGCTTTGCTTAAAATAGTGTGGAACTGCTAGATCCTGTCCTCATACTGAATTCATAGGAAAAGCAGAAAAGATGCTGTAAATAACCTGTCTCCTTCCAAAGTAAAAAGTGGTAAAAATCTATCCTCTTAATTGTTTTGTAATTTTACAAATCTCTACCACTTCATTAGCAAAGCAGAAACAAGTTTTCAAAAGTATCAATTTGTCATGTCTGATATCTCACCAATGGGAGCTACCTTTAGTCTTTCACTTCAGTAAGGTAGATACAATGGCTTTTGTCACATCTTCAGTTCATTTCCGAAGTCTCCACCAGCACAGCTATAAGACCTCTACCCTATTTACTTCTCTCAAGTTTCCTAGGTAATTCCAGAGACCTAAATTTTTGTAAATCCTTTAGTGAAAATGACCCCAGGCCAGGCGCAGTGGCTCATGCCTGTAATCCCAGCACTCTGGGAGGCCGAGGCAGGCGGATCACCTGAGGTTAGGAGTTCGAGACCAGCGTAGCCAACACAGTGAAACCCCGTCTCTACTAAAAATACAAAAATTAGCCGGGCGTGGTGGCACATGCCTGTAATCCCAGCTACTCAGGAGGCCAAGGCAGAATAATTACTTGAGCCCAGGAGACGGAGGTTGCAGTGAGCCAAGATCACACCACTGCACTCCAGCACTCCAGCCTGACAGAGCGAGAGTCTGTCTCAAAACAAAAAAGAAAAGAAAAGAAAATGACCCCAAAAGAAGTTTCTACAAAGAAAACCTCACTCATCCCAGGCCTCCCTCTTGGCATATCAGTATTTTTCAGGCATTTTATGCTCACCTTCTATCTGACCACTTGACCATCCGAGCATTGCTTTCTTTAATTTTATTTCCTTCTTCATCCCGGCGTATCCTCCATCTTATAGTATTTTCTACCTGGTTAAAAACCCAAAGGCATTGGTTAGTTAAACCAGTTTAACTAAATGTTCTTCTTTCTTCAAGTGATTTATAATCATGTGTAAAGACTTGATAGGTAATGATAGAGTGAGCTTACAAAAACTAACTGATTCAGCACAACTGAAACCTACCTGCTACATATACCTAGAGATGTTGGTTAAACTAACCAGACATTTTCTTCAAATCTCTTCTGAGCTCCAGTTCATATCAGTGGAAGCAGGAGCTAAGTAGCATGCAGGCCAGAGGTGTTATCAAACAAGACACATGAAGAACTCCAAAGGAGACAGCATGAGGCTTTGGGTCCACATGAGGTAGAGAGTTAAAATGAGACCTCTGCCTATGGCAGGGCCACTTGAAGATGAACCCAATGAAAGACAGGCAAAAAAAGTGCCCCATTCACCTAGTGAGACAGGGAAGCTCTGGGCATGAAATTACAATTTTTAAAAAAGAATAACGAATTAAAAAATTAAAACATGAGATCAGTGCTTTGCCCTGTTTTTGAGTCTGAATTTATTCTACCCATATGGTGGAAAGTAACAACAACAACAACAATTTCCCCTGCCCAGTGCTACCACTGGGGCCCCGGTAGAAACTCATAGGCAATCCTGTCGCCAGGTGTGGTGGTGTGCACCTGTACCCAGCTACTCGGGAGGCTGAAGTGGGAAGATCGCTTGAGCCCAGGAGTTTGAGACCATTCTGGGAAAAACAGCAAGGCCCATCTCAAAAAAAAAAAACCCAAACAAAGTTTTAAGTTAAAAAAAAAATTGTTTTAAAGGAAACCCCCTTAAGGAAGAACAACATGCCTGTGAAAGCAGTTGGTAGTGCTTTGCTGTCCCCGGCCTTCAAGAGAGGAACCACCTAATGACAAGTTCTCTTTTGTGCATAGTTTGAATATCCATGAAGAGTTGAGACATTTCTATTGTGGGAAATCACCAGGATCTACCAACTGTAAAATGTGGAGTCAATTCCATATGCCTTATTATTATTTATCCTGAAGGAAGTAGCTAACAATTTTCAAAACTGTTTATCTTTACTTATGTCAAAAAAAGCATAACTGCAACCAAAAGAAGAAAGTGACAATTCTACAGGTATGAAAAAGGGCACATACCTCCTCCCGTAAAAATATTCTGAAAAGGTGTTTTAATTCCTAGGTCTAAAGAGCTATTGAACAAGAAACATAAGAGGATTTCCCAAACTCAAGTCTCACGTTGTCATCCCTGCTTTACTTTATAAAAGGAAAAACTTAAAAGGAATAAAGTGTGGGATGGTACCTTTAATTTTAACCTGATTCTATCTTCCTCGTCAAGCACTTTCTCATCTTCAAATTCATCTTCATAAAACTGAGGATCAAAAGGCCTACAAATTGTGTTTTTAACATCATGTTAGCCATATTTAGTAAGGAATATGATTAATATTATATTTAATCATCCCTACAAGGTGTCCCCATGTGTTTCCAAAAATCACAGTAAACAAATAACTTCATGTAAACCTTCAAAGAAGTATGCAAAGTACCATGCTTTCTTGAAATTTGTTTCTAAAACATATTGCCTGAAATAAAATTCAAATGCAACTAATAATTCAAAATGTTATTTGATGAAATATGTCTTCCAAAGTATAGGTAACACATGGTCTTCCCATATTTTTTAAAGAAAATGTGTTAAGCACAAGAGCTTGCATGCATGTACCTTAGTGAATCATACCCACTGACACTATTTTGTAGTACAAAATAATTGTCTTTTCTAGATTCACAATGGCTTTTGCATTGAACATTTGTGATTTTTTTTTTTTTTTTTTTTAGGCAGAGTCTTACTCTGTTACCCAGGCTGAAATGCAGTGGCACAATCTCGGCTCACTGCAACCTCCACCTCCTGGATTTAAGAGATTCTCACGCCTCAGCCTCCCAAGTAGCTGGGATTATAGGCGTGAGCCACCACGCCCGGCTAATTTTCGTATTTTTAGTAGAGACGGGGTTTCACCATTTTGCCCAGGCTGGTCTCAAACTTCTGACCTCAAGTGATCTGCCCGCCTCGGCCTCCCAAAGTGGTGGGATTACAGGCATGAGCTGCCATACCCGGCCACAACATTTGTGATTTCTCTAGCAGACTTTGTCACTCTTATTTTCTGATTTGTCAGCTTTATACTAGGGAGAAACACCTTCATCCGTTGTGATCTGTTTATGTAAAAGAAAGTGCCAAAATGCTAGAAAAATTATTAGCATTACAGTTCTCTCTCAATAGTGATTCATTTTTCTACCACAGCACATCCTAGATTTAATTTTTTCAAAGTTATATGAGAAATCTCCCATCTTTGTGATTAGCAAACTCATGATAAATAAATATTTATTCTACACATATTTTTAATATCTTGAAAATTTTAATCAGTCCTCTTACTTGGGTTCTATACTGAGAAACTTGGGTAATTTAACAAAATACAATTCATTTCCTAAATCGGAGTTGATATTGGGAATTTCTTCTTCTATTATGGTTTCAGAAATTGGCTCTTCCTCCTGCTGGTCCTGAGGTACTCCATGTTCATCCTAAGAAAGGAATCAGAATGTGAGAGCTTGAAGACATTAGAAATGTGCTAGCTTTACTCGTCCTGCACTAGGCAGATGCAGGTTTGACAGGAAGTAATGTTTGTTTGTTTGTTTGTTTGTTTTTTATAGAGTCTTCACTCTGTCACCTAGGCTGGAGTGCAGTGGTGTGATCTTGGCTCACTGCAACCTCTACCTCCCTGGTTCAAACGATTCTCCCGCCTCAGCCTCCTGAGTAGCTGAAATTACAGGCCTGCACCACCATGCCTGGCTAATTTTTGTGTTTTTAGTAGAGACGAGGTTTCACCATGTTGGTCAGACTGGTCTCAAACTCCTGACCTCAGGCGATCTGCCCACCTTGGCCTCCCAAAGTGCTGGGATTATAGGCCTGAGCTAGCGCGCCTGGCTGGGAAGTAAATTTACACTCCACTTTAGGGACAAAACAGTCAGCAATTCTTCCAAGCTTCTCCCTAAAACCTCACCTCATGCCTACAAAAAGCAAAACAGGCTGGGCGTGGTGGCTCATGTCTGTAATCTTTGAAACTTCGTCTCAAAAAAAAAAAGCAAGACAAAACCAAACAGAAAAAAAACACGGGAAAACAGGATCCGTTAGCCAACATTGGAAAAAAGTATCTATTTTATTGACGTATTTTGCATAACATATTCAGCAACAGAAGTATGAAATTATTCACCCCATCAATACTAGACAACTATTAAAATCAGAGAATATCAGCATCGCTCATGCTTCTTGTCATAGGCTTGAATAAGAAAAACCTTTAAATCAAAGGTTTTTATGTTATGTATTATATTTTTATATTGTTTTATATTAGTCTAGCCCCTAAAGTTTGGCATCAGCTTTATTCTGAGTAGTTCCTTCTGTGCCTTCTTATATCCAGAAATTCCCAATATAGCTAAGAAAGTCACCTATTCATCAGATGTTTGGCTATCCACATCCTCTCTCAACATGAGACAGACCCATCAGCCTCTGAAGCTTTCTTTTTTTAGCTTTGAATAATGGGATTGGTTGATATTGGTGATTGTACTTACAACCAGCTGTCGTGGAGTAGGTGGTTGATTGCCCTCATCACTCTCAGAAGAAATGTCATCTATATCTCCAAACAGATCCATGGTCCCACTAGGATCTTTGGTGTTGGGGGAAAATGCACAGTATTAATTTTTCCAACCAAAGTTCTTATACACAGTTCTTGGTCCACCACTTCAACATAGTCCCAAGCTTCATAAAACAAATCTCCATTAAACCAACCTCAAACTGGCTCCCTAAGCCAGGTTCTCAGAAGCTTAACTAACTAGAGTGTCTTTGGAGAAAGAAGGAGGCAGAGTTGGTGGGTGAAAGGTAAGCCATTCCTGAATTCCTAATCCTCAGAATCAGCATGATAATAGTAAATGCTTGTTGTTGTTAAGTGCTGAATTTGAGAGTGATTTGTTTTCAGGTTTTTTTTTTTTTTTTTGAGACGGAGTCTCGCTCAGTCGCCCAGGCTGGAGTACAGTGGTACGATCTCGGCTCACTGCAAGCTCCGCCTCCTAGGTTCAAACGATTCTCCTGCCTCAGCCTCCAGAGCAGCTGGGATTACCAGCGTGCGCCACCACACCCAGCTAATTTTTGTATTTTTAGTAGAGACAGTATTTTACCATGTTGGCCAGGCTGGTCCTGAACTGCTGGCCTCAAGTAATCCACCTTCCTCGGCCTCCCAAAGTGCTGGGATTACAGGTGTGAGCCAAATTAGCCAGCCTAATTTGTGTCAAATCTTAAATCATTTGGCAAAGTACACATGAGCACATAGTATTTCATTCAGTTGGAGTTTCTTGGGTGTTTTCTTTAAGATATTTGCAGTTGCTGCCCCTTTCTTAAACTCTGGGTACTGGAATCTTTTTAATTCTCAATATGAGTAGAGCTTTCTGAGCTGTAAATTAAATGGGAACTTGGCCTGCATGGCCACTGTGTATGGCCCAGAGCTGAGCAGACAGCCATAGTCATTTTATTATTTGCATACTGGGGACTGAACAAATGAGTAAATAAATTGAGGATATTTGAAACCAGGCTTTTTGCTTTTGGAGAAGGGGACAGAAGAGACAATTCAGCAAGAGTCTGTATTAAGGGAGCCTGAGCCACCTATACAAGAAACCTTCTCATGCCTTCTCGACCTTATTGAGCCCAGATGATAGATTGGTAAAAGACTGCCATACATATGCCCAATCTTACAGCTTCCTGGGACAGAAAATGCCCAGTTCATTCTGAGAAGCTCAGCCTGTGTGGTTACTTGATGTTCCATGATTAAGTGTTAAAAGGGACTGTCTAGGCCAGGTGTGGTGCCTCACGTCTGTAATCCCAGCACTTTGGGAGGCCGAGACGGGCGGATCATGAGGTCAGATCAAGACTCCGTCTCCAGGCCGGGCGCGGTGGCTCAAGCCTGTAATCCCAGCACTTTGGGAGGCCGAGACGGGCGGATCACAAGGTCAGGAGATCGAGACCATCCTGGCTAACACGATGAAACCCCGTCTCTACTAAAAAATACAAAAAACTGGTCGGGCGAGGTGGCAGGCGCCTGTAGTCCCAGCTACTCGGGAGGCTGAGGCAGGAGAATGGCGTAAACCCGGGAGGCGGAGCTTGCAGAGTGAGCTGAGATCTGGCCACTGCACTCCAGCCTGGGTGGCAGAGCGAGACTCTGTCTCAAAAAAAAAAAAAACTCCGTCTCCAAAAAAAAAAAAAAAAAAAAAACGACTGTCTACAGAAGAGGACGTGGCTATGTTTCAAATCCCTAGAGACCTGTACTCAGTTCTCTTGTTGATTCTAACCACAGGGTTCAGACAGCAGTGATATTTGCCACAGACACACTAAGCATTATCAGATATGCTGGGTTATTAGGCCGAAGTGGAAGAGCAGTTTGCCCTGTAACCTGGAATTACTGCAAAACAGTCTCTTATTCTGGTCCTCCCTTAAAACAGGTAGCATCTCTGCCTTACTTGGCAAAAGGTCAAAGTGCACAATGAAATAAAGTGTACATTGGCTCCTAAATCCAGAAAGATCCACCAAGCATTATTTTGCACTGGTAGGTGGTTTAAGGTACAGCACCATATCCTTCATTTTGGAGGGGCTATCCAGACATGCTCCAGACCATTAGTCCCCCAGAAACTTCACTGAGGTGGCATGCCCCTAAATTTTGATGGGGATTATCTCCCACTCTGTGGTTTACACGCTGAGGGCTGATTACTAAGGCATCTAAAGTACAGTTATTT
This sequence comes from Papio anubis, assembly GCF_008728515.1. Taxonomy (NCBI): domain Eukaryota; kingdom Metazoa; phylum Chordata; class Mammalia; order Primates; family Cercopithecidae; genus Papio; species Papio anubis. The sequence continues at coordinate 93,103 of NW_022169035.1, forward strand.
CCTACTCATCAGATCAGATACCATCAGCATAATGTCATCGCTGCAGTGGACCAGTGTGACATGTGGAACATCAAGATGGTCAGGAGTTTTGCAGACTCCATATGGCAAAGTATATAGGTAAGTCCATGTAGCTGTGAGGCAAGATTGTTGCCTCAGACCAAAGGGTTTCATTGGTCTAGTAAGGGGTACCATTGGTCTAATGAGGGGTGCCATTGGTCTAAAAAGTAAAAGCGAACTGTTTCTGTTTGTCCTTACATATTAATATGAAGGGGAAAAAAGCATTTGCCCAGGCTGGTCTTGAACTCCTGACCTCAGGTGATCCACCCACCTTGGCCTTCCAAAGTGCTCAGATTATAGGTGTGAGCCACCACACCTGGCCCTGCCTACAGCTTTTGAAGGATACATGTCCTCCTCTGCTTAATGTATTTCTCACTTTCCTTGTGACCCAGCCTGGGTGACAGAATGAAACTGTCTCAAAGAAATATATATGAAATAGCAGCTGCTAATATAGTCATTATTTGATTCGGTATAAGATAACCAGTCATTTCCAAGATCAATCTGCCAATAGGCCATACAGGTGAGATAAATGAGGGATGTGGCCAGGTGCAGTGACTCATGCCTGTAATCCCAGCACTTTGGGAGGCTGAGGCAGGCAAATCACCTGAGGTCAGGAGTTCTACAGCAGCTTGACCAACATAGTGAAACCCTATCTCTACTAAAAATATAAAAAAACTAGCCAGGCTTGGTGGCGTGTGTCTGTAATCCCAGCTATTCGGGAAGCTGAGCCAGGAGAATCACTTAAACCTGGGAGGCGGAGGTTGCAGTGGGCTGAGATTGCACTACTGCACTCCAGCCTGGGCGATGCAGCGAGACTCTGTCTCAAAAACAAATACATAAAGAGCGAGACTCTGTCTCATAAATAAATAATATAAATTAATGAATAAATAAATGGGGGATGTAAGAGGTATCATCACCTCTGCTTCTTTCAAGTCTTTGATGGTATCATTCATCTTTGCAATTCCCCCAAGCATGCAGTGTTGTTTTTGGTTTATTATCCTGGTGAGAAAAATAAGTTCCAGGGGCTTCCACTTGGTCCTTTCTACTTTTTAATGGTACTTCATGGATCAGAAGACAATGTGGGGAATTTCTCAGTTGACAAAATATACCTATTCCAATCATATATTTAAGAACTGGGGAAACCACAAGGTGGGTCAGTAAATCTGGAGGGCATACTGTGAGTTGAACTTGGGCTAAAACTCCATCTATCACCTGACCACTGTCAGTCTCCACTTTGTATTTAGTGGAGTATTTGAGGTTCTAGGAGTGAGCATCAACTAAGCCAGTATCTAGTAGTCCTCCAACTCTGGGTATTTCCTTTCCCCAGTTTGTAGTCTACTCTAGTAAAGGAGATAATCTGACTCATCATGATACCAATGGACACCATGGGCTACCAGCATCCCCCTGCTCATTGGTGGGGAGCTCAGAATTGCACTCAAATCCAAACCAACCCCTAAACTCCATCTTTGAGGATTTGTTGCCTTGACCACCTAGTCAGGTTCTAGTCAGGGAACAGAAAACACACCAGTTGTCTGTACAGCTGTACAGACATAATTTAATATTTTAAAGTTGCAATTGGGTTTAAAGTTGTGGACTAGGTTACTGAAAGTATAAAAAGAGGAACTCTGAGGGTTCACAGAGGTAGCAGATGCAAAGAACAGCTTCCACCTGTGGGGCTGATAGGGAAAAGGGGGGATTATAAAAACTTAAAACACTTACATAAAGGGCCCCCTGGAGCTTAACTCATACCTGAGGAAAAGCTGCTGCCCAGCTGGTCCTGATGTCTCTCAGGGGGTAAAATGAAGCTGGCTCTGCAAGTGCTGGCAAAACTGCAAACTGGACTCTGCAGCTGCAGAAAGGCTCTGCCTCTGCTCAGGTGAAGAAGTGTTGGTGGGTCCTCTCAGAAAATGCAAGTCAACAGGAAGCCCCCAGAAAGTTCCATAAGCAAACAGGAAGGAGCAATCCCTTCTTAGTTCTCCAGGCTTCCAGTCTTCCTTTGGCGCCCCCTAACAGGGGGCAGCTGGCGAAGCTCAACTCTGGTCTGTGGACTCCTGGCCCCAGCACCTCCATGCCAGGTACAGAAGAGTAGGTTTGGAGAAGAGACAAGAGCTTAACAACTGACACAGGTGTCTACTGGTAACATGTTTAAAACAAACACACAAAATTGTGTTGCCTTGGAGGGAGTGGAGTCAGAATGAAGGCTCTTAAAAACCAGGTAGAGGGGTTTCCATTTGATAAGCCAGGAAATAGCTGGCACTGAAGATTTCTGAGTTAGGAAAGTGACATGATGATGACTTAGGCCTCCCCTCTCTTGATGTCACTTTTCTTTATCTATAACCAGGCTTCAGGGTGAGCCTCCCACAACTGCCACTCTCAGTTTGGACTAATAGCACCAGGAAGAAAGATGAGTCAAAGTAGAGGCTATCAGTAAGGACAAGATTAGTGTATGTAGAAGAGCTCCACAGAGAAGGCAAATATGTGTGTGGTGGATTTCAAACATACCTGCAGATTCTTTGCCATTCTTCCAATCAAGAGGAATCAAATTCCCCTCCCTTTGTATTTTTTGTTTTTTAAGACAGAGTCTCACTCTTGTCACCCAGGCTGGAGTGCACTGGCAGGATCTCGGCTCACTGCAACCTCTGCCTCCTGGGTTCAAACAATTCTCCTGCGTCAGCCTCCCGAGTAGCTAGGATTACAGCCACGTGCCACCATACCCGGCTAATTTTGTATTTTTAGTAGAGACGGGGTTTCACCGTGTTAGCCAGGATGGTCTCGATGTCCTGACCTCAAGTGATGCCTACCTCGGCATCCCAAAGTGCTAGGATTACAGGATAGCCACCGCGCCCAGCCCAGATCCCGTCTTCATTTAAAATTTTGACATTTTGTTCATCATGGATTTTTTTGACATTAATTTTGAATACAATTTTAAAAATTACATTACAACAATATTTATCATGGTTATCATTGTGGATTGAATAGTGACCCACCCCCCACACCCCACTGAATCCATGTCTACCCACAACTTCAGTATGTGACCTTATTTGGAAATAGAGAATTTTGCACATGTAATTCGTTAAGATGATATCACACCAGATTAGAGTTGGCCCTAAATCCAATGAATGATGTCCTTATGAACAGAGGGAGATCTGGAGATACTGAGACCCGGAACAGAGACACGAGGAAGGTCATGTGAAGACAGAGGCAGAGACGGAAGTCATACTGTCAAAAGCCACAGATTGCCAGGAACTACCAGAAACTGAGAGGCAAGGAAGGATCCCTGCCAAGAATCTTCAGAGGCAGCATGGCCCTCCCACAGCTTGATTTTAGACTCCAAGTCTCCAGAATTGTGAGAGAATCTCAGCCTGGCCAGAAGGCTTCTTTGTGGGGAATGAGAGGTAAGGGGGTTGAGAGAGCAGCAGGAATTCACTGAGACCTAAGACTTTGTGTAAAGCATTAACAAAATCAGTTTGCTTTGGGAAAAGTAGATTCTTTTTTTTTCTTTTCTTTTCTTTTTTTGAGATAGTGTTGCTCTATCGTCAGGCTGGAGTGCAGTGGCACGATCTCGGCTAACTGCAACCTCTGCCTCCCGGGTTCGAGCGATTCCCCTGCCTCAGCCTCCCGAGTAGCTGGGACTACAGGCGCATGCCAACATGACCTTGTGATCCACCCGCCTCGGCCTTCCAAAGTGCTGGGATTACAGGCATGAGCCACCACACCTGGCCGGAAAAGTAGATTTCTTGAACAGAGACTTGCTTTTAAATTGTTTTATTACAATTAAAATTACACAAAAGCAAATCGATTCATTTCAATCAAAATAACTCATGTTTACATATTTATAACTGTACAATAAAATATATAAAATGTTTTCATATTTCATACTTCAATCATCTTCTTCTTCTTCTTCATCACTGATCACGTACTTCTTATGCTTTTTATTTGCTTTATCATCATCTTCTGCTTTTCTCTTTCCAGAAGGTTCACCCTCCTAAACAGATACAATTTTTACAAATGTACAAGTCAATAAAGAACATTTTTAGGATGGTTTATCAAAAGTAGCTATGAGCTGAATGACCCTCTGACAACTCAAAGTAACTGTTCCTGCAGATTGTGAGGGAGATTGTGAGGTGTCAGCAACTGTGAGCTAATCTCTCACAGGGAAACCTTTGAACACAGAGCAGGATGTGCAGGAAACTGGAGACAGGATTTGCCACAGAAGGGGCGGGGCTCTCCCAAAAGTTCTGCCTGTCTAATCACTGGTCCTGTCGGGATATTTTTACCATGATCAGGTAATTTCTCAAGCTTTTTTTCTCTGCCTCCTCAGCACTTCACTTCTTTTCATTATCTAAAATTCAGTATTTTAAAGACTGTTGATTTGGGGTTTTTTGGAACAATTTGTTTCAATGCATTAAAAACTCACATCATAAAGGTTTTTAAGAAAATATTTCATGACATTAAAGGGCATCTATACACAAGTTTCCTCTGTTTAAAATCATTCTGTACAAATGTTCTAACAGAAACAAATAATTTAGGAAGTTATCTAAAAAACATTTTTTACAGATAGAATTTGAACATGTCAGTATCTAAGTGTCAAATACTGATTAAAATAAACTGACACTAAGTGGGATGGGCCGGGCACGATGGCTCATGCCTGTAATCCTAGCACTTTGGAAGGCCAAAGGGGGTGGATCACCTGAGGTCAGGAGTTTGAAACCAGCCTGGCCAACATGGCAAAACTCCATTTCTACTAAAAATACAAAAATTAGCCAGGTGTGGTGGCACGCGCCTGTAATCCCAGCTACTTAAGAGAATGAAGCAGGAGAATCGCTTGAACTCAGGAGATAAAGGCTGCAGTAAGCTGAGATCGCGCCAATATATTCCAGCCTGGGCAACAGAGCAAGCAAGACTCTGTCTCAAAAATAAATAAAAATTAAAAATTAAATGGGATGAACAAACGGTTTGAAGGTTGAAGTTAGGGAAAGCCAGACATCTTGCTGCTGTGACCACAGGCTGCTAGATGTAGAATGCAACCTGGTATGCCCACTTTTTTCTGATGGTTCTCATGGCTGGCCCTCTGACAGACAAGATAGCATCTCACACTTGTTTTCTGCCTTGTTATCCCAAATACATTCCCACAGACCTGAAAGGCCATAGGAGAATTCAAAGGGGGGAAGTTATGAATCCACAGTAAGGGATTTAGAGAAGTCCTCCTCCTCCATTTACTTCCCAGCTGGCAGCAGGGAAATTACCTAAACAGCAACACTGAAAGATAGATCCTGCCCCCAAGAAGGAACAAGAGCCCCTCCTGTCTACTCTACAGGCTAGAGCAAACCCAAATACTTCTCTCCCAGCCCCACAGGCAAAGAGCACATTCAATCACACTACTTGTCTTTTAATTTTCAAAGGAAAAATCTTATCTTAAACATTTTACATGCAATCACTATTTTTTGGTAACCTTCCAAAAATGAGCCTTGGTGTGTTTGTCTTTTCAGCTCTAAAATCCTTTAAGGAGATGAAATTTGAATCACTAAAAGAACTAGCATGGTAATTCTAAAAGATGGTCCAGCCTGTCCTAAAGGTCCCTGGACAGCAGCAGCCAGGAGATGGCCAGGTCTCTCCCAAAGAAGTCTCACTGGCACCAGTCCTAATCCATCCTCTGGAGTGAGAAGCTGTGAAGTTCTGCTTTGGAAAGCCTGCCAAGGACTGGCTGGGCGCGATGGCTCATGCCTGTAATCCCAGCACTTTGGGAGGCTGAGACCAGCAGATCACAAGGTCAGGAGTTTGAAAGCAGCCTGACCAAGATGGTGAAACCCCGTCTGCATGAAAAATACAAAAAATTAGCCAGATGTGGTGCATGCCTGTAGTCCCAGCTACTCAGGAGGCTGAGGCAGGAGAATCACTTGAACCCGGGAGGTGGAGGTTGCAGTGGGCAGAAATCATGCCACTGCTCTCCAGCCTGGGCAACAGAGCGAGACTCCGTCTCAAAAAAAAAAAAAAAAGTCTGGGTGTGGTGGCTCATGCCTGTAATCCCAGCACTTTGGGAGGCCAAGGCAGGCGGACTACGAGCTCAGGAGTTCAAGACCAGCCTGGCCAACATGGTGAAACCCCATCTCTACTAAAACTACAAAAAAATTAGCCGGGCATGGTAGCAGGCACCTGTAATCCCAGCTACTTGGGAGGCTAAGGCAGGGGAATTGCTTGAACCCAGGAGGCGGAAGTTGCAGTGAGCCGAGACCACGCTGCTGCACTCTAGCCTGTGAGACGGAGCAGGACTTCGTCTCATTAAAAAAAAAAAAAAAAAAAGCCTGCCAAGGACTGACTTCTCTGGCAGCTAGACATGAGCACAGAAAAACACAACAAAGGGAATGGGCGCAGTGGCTCATGCCTGTAATCCCAGGGCTTTGGGAGGCCAAAGCAGGAGAATCACTTGAGGCCAGGAGTTTGAGTGAGACCAACCAGGGCAACATGGTAAGACATCTGTCTTCACCAAAAAAAAATAATAATAATTGTTACAAAAAAAATTTTAATAAATAATAAGGTCACGTGTCGCTCGTGCCTATAATCCTAGCACTTTGAGAGGCTGCAGAAGGCAGATTACTTGAGGTCAGAAGTTAGAGACCAGCCTGGCCAACATGGTGAAACCCTGTCTCTACTAAAAAATACAAAAATTAGCTGGGCGTGGATTTGGAGGCTGAGGCAGGAGAATTACTTGAACCCAGGAGGCAGAGTATGCAGTGAGCCGAGATCGCGGTGCTGCACTCCAGCCTGGGCAACAGAGCAAGACTCCATCTCAAACAAACAAATAAATAAATAAATAAGCAAGCCAGCCAGTCAGCCATCACACAGAGCAAAGGTGTATAGTTTCTCAGACTCCCAGGACTTAGAAAGGTGACAGAAGCCTTCAGGATGTGGGATGCTGCCTTACTGAACATAACTGGAATGGATCCCAGTGTCATATATAAATGCAGTAAATGACAAAAATATGTTTATTAAGTCTAAAAGAAAACTTGCTAATACAGTCACGAATGCAGGTCCCTGTAGGTACAGAAACAGTCCACAGTTACGAAGATAAGGCAGGGTTGTCAGAGGGGAAATGGAGTCTCAAGAGGGAGAGCTGGAGAAAGAGACACAGAGAGAAGGCTGCCTGGCACCATGTTCTAACTAATCCTTCACAGCAGGTACCTCTTTTGTCTAAGAAGCCGAGGGTTGGCCTTGATACCTCTCCCTTCCACTGTCTCCATGTTTCTTTCAGTTCGGGCCTTTCCCTTTTCCCAGACTCCTGGAGAACAGAGTACCAGCACACGGTTTCTCCCCCTACCTGTTTATCTAGATCTTTGAGGTAATTGAGGTTTTGTAAAGTTTTAACTACTTAAAAAAATGAGGGAGAATAAAAAGCTCTCCTTTACATTTTTCTTCTTTTTGGTAACTTAGACTCTGTTTGAAAAGGGAAAATAGTATTTCTTGTTCAGCTACTACATATTGTGTTACTTTCAAATCTGTTGTTTATTAATACTGTAATACAACATTTTTACAAGACAGGGAGCATAAACTCCATTGATCAGATGAGGAGATAGACTCAGAAATACGAGATGACTGGCCCAAGGCCATACAAGTGGGAAAGGGTAGCACCAAAATCGATGCAGTTCACTCTACTATAGACTGGCCCTCACCTCCATTTCAAGGCATGCTATGATGATAATGGTGTTCTCTGGGCTATGGACCTGGGGTCTGAAAACTCCCCTTAATATCAGAGGCATACCCAGGCTCCCGATGTTTGGGTGGGCTTTAGTGTGCAAAGAACAGAGAGGGACTTAGAACAGGAATGCTCCCATTCCTTCTTCCATTGTAACGCATGACCAGGACTCACACTAGGGTAACATGAAGAGGCAGTGGCAGGGGTTGAGAGGTCCAGGAAGAAGTAAAATCTTTGTTGTCAGGGCAGGAAAGGGAAGAGTGCAGGAAGACCTGAAAGAGAGTATTTGGATAAGGGAGGTAGAGGGTGGTTCCTGTAATAGCTAGGTGGCCATTCCCAAGAGGCATTTTTAAGTCAGGCAGTATAGGTTTGCAACTGCCCAGCCTAGAAGAAGGCTATCTGATGGATCACTTAAAAAAAAAAAAAAAAAAAAAAAAAAAAACTCACTTCTGAGAATACTAGGAATAGACAGAAGTCTCATGATACTTCTCAATTTTCATTCACAGTTTCTATTTGCCAAGAAAAAGATAGCATCTGCTTAGATGAGGACTCACGTTTGCCAACAGTTCAGCACTATAAATGTATCATTAAGATGTTGCCTCATCTAATTTAAAACAAGTATGTTGCAGAACAATGAAACAAATTTTGGCCAGGCGCAGTGGCTCACACCTGTAATCCCAGCACTTTGGGAGGCCAAGGCAGGTGGATCGTCTGATGTCAGGAGTTTGAGACCAGCCTGACCAACATGGCAAAACTCCGTCTCTACTAAAAATACAAAAATTAGCTGGGCATGGTGGCGGGTGCCTATAATCCCAACTACTAGGAAGGCTGAGGCAGGAGAATTGCTTGAACCCAGGAGGTGAAGGCTGCAGTGAGCCAAGATGGCACCACTGCAATCCAGCCTGGGCAAGAGAATGAGACTTGTTCTCAAAAAAAAAAAAAAAAAAAAAAAACACCAACAAATTTTGTCTAGTGCCGAGCACAGTGGCTCATGCCTGTAATCCCAGCACTTTGGGTGGTCGAGGTCGGAGGATCCCTTGAGTTCAGAAGTTTGAGACCAGCTTGGGCAACAAAGTGAGACCCTCTGTGTATAAAAAATAGGCTGGGCGCGGTGGCTCACACCTGTAATCCCAGCACTTTAGGAGACCAAGGCAGGCAGATCACGAGGTCAGGAGGTCGAGACCAGCCTGGCCAACATAGTGAAACCCCATGTCTACTAAAAATACAAAAAAATTAGCCGGACGTGGTGGCGGGCACCTGTAATCCCAGCTGCTCGGGAGGCTGAGGCAGGAGAATCGCTTGAACCCAGGAGGCGGAGGTTGAAGTAAGCCAAGATCGTGCCACTGCACTCCAGCCTGGGTGACAGTGTGAAAATCTGTCTCAAAAATAAATAAATTAATTAAATTAAATAAATTTAAAAATAGGCTGGGTACGGTGGCTCACGCCTTTAATCCCAGCACTTTGGGAGGCCAAGGCAGGTGAATCACAAGGTCAGGAGTTCGAGACCAGCCTGGCCAACACAGTGAAACCCTGTCTCTACTAAAAGTACAAAAATTAGCCAGGTGTGGTGGCACACACCTGTAATCCCAGCTACTTGGGAGGCTGAGGCAGGAGAATCACTTAAACCTGGGAGGTGGAGGTTGCAGTGAGCCAAGATTGCGCCACTGCAATCCAGCCTGGGCAGCAGAGTGAGACCCTGTCTCAAAAAAAAAAGAAAAGAAAGAAAGGCCTGGTAATAATGTATTATCAAGAGAGAATATCAATAAAGTGACAGAAATGATTAAAAAAAAAAAAAAAAGGATCAAATGGTAATTCTTACACTGAAAGGGTAACTGAAATGAAATGTGACCAGAGGGGCACAATAGTAGATTTGAACTAGGATCAGCAGACTTAATGATGGAACGAAGAGATTATGCAGTCTGAAGAACGGAGAAAAGAGAATGAAGAAAAATGAATAGAGTCCCAGAGAAATGCGAGACACCACTAAACACACCAACATATACCTAATGGGAACAGCAGGAGAGGAGGGAAAACAGCAGAAAAAGTATTAAATGAAACAGTGACTGAAAACTTCCCAGATTTGTTGAAAAACATTAACCTACACATCCAAGAAGCTCAACAAATTGCAAGTAGAATAAATGCAAAGAGAACCACATGCAGATACATCACAGTAAAAACGCTGAAAGACAAAAAAATTCCTCAAAACAGCTAGAGAAAAATGATTGGTCACATACAAGGGAATCTCAAGACGATAAAGAGCTGGCTTCTCATCAGAACAATGGAGGGCAGAAGGCAGAGGATGGCATATTCAAAGTGCCAAAAGAAATCACCATTAGAAAGCTCATTTTTCAATAATAATAATGGAAGCCAAAAATCTCCTGAAAGAAAATTGCTCTAAAATTGCATAACCACTGAAAATGTTTCAAGAGGATAAAATATATTTCAGATAAAGATACCAACGAAGAAAATAGGAATTTCAGCTACATAGCTTTACAAAGGTACCAGTTAGGGTAAAGGATAGAAATAAGAATTTTTAAAAAATTAGTTATAATTTTTAATTGCTAATAATCATGCTGTCTGGTACATTACTGATTTACTCCTGAATGATACTTAAGGGAAGTCCTTATCTTAAGAGAGTTTAGGCGTACTTGTCAGAGAACAAACTGAAATGGTCAACAATCTGTTTCCATGTGCCTTTTAAAAATTCCAATTTCATCACACTTTGAAATAGTAATGATATCTTCATAATATAAATATGTATTTATATACTTTTATATATACTATGTGTAAACTTTAATTTATACACATGATATAAAATTTTAATTTTACAGCAACGCTTAGAGAAAAATGAGGTTCAGAAAAGCCAGATATTTAAGATAAAAGATTTCAGTAGTAGAAGCAGGATTCAAACCTAGGTAGTCTTTTAAGACTCCAAAGCCTCTACTCTCTTAGCTCTGCTATGCTACCTTGATCTATAGATACCTGGGAAACAGGTAAGGCCATTATTTCACAGGCACAATCAACATACTCTCAACAAAGCAGTCAGTGATCTACTAAAAGTTAAATCGTATCTTCTCTCCTCTGCTGAAAACCTCCAACGAAAACCACTCAGAATAAAAAACCAAAAAAAAAAAAATCAGTCTGTCATGGTGGCTTATGCCCGTAATCCCGGCACTTTGGGAAGCTGAGGCAAGCACATTGCTTGAGTCCAGGAATTCAGGACCAGCCTGGGCAACATGCTGAAACCCTGTCTCTACAAAAAATACAAAAAAAAAAAAAAGGCCTTACAAATGGTGTGAGGCCGTAGGTGATCTGGCCCCATCATATTTCTGCCCTCTCCCTCACAAGGCTCCAGCTTCAGCCTCTGTGCTTTCTTCACACATGCCAGGCAGGTTCCTACCTCAGGGCCTTTGCACTTCCTAATTCTGCATGCACCACTCTCCAGAGAGCTGAACAGTTCACTGTCACTACCTTCAGATGCTTACTCAAAGATCACCATTCCAGTGAGAGCTTCCCTGAACAGTATTTCTAAAAGTACAATATCCCAACTCCCAAGACCCCCCAGAACATTCTCTATATCCCTTTCCTGCAGAATTTGTCTCCTGACCACTTTTCACCATCTGCTCTACCATATATAGTATTTTACTTTATATAGTATTTCACTGGTATAATAAAGACTTTAAATTTCTCAGTATCTCTGCATCACCCAGTGGGGTGTGAAATACTTGCTGGGGTATTAAGAAAAAGAAAGAGGCTGGGCATGGTGGCTCACGCCTGTAATCCCAACACTTTGAGAGGCCGAGGCGGGCAGATCACGAGATCAGGAGATCGAGACCATCCTGACTAACACGGTGAAACCCCATCTCTACTAAAAATATAAAAAATTAGCCAGGCGTGGTGGCGGGCACCTGTAGTCCCAGCTACTCGGGAGGCTGAGGCAGAATGGCATGAACCTGGGAGGCAGAGCTTGCAGTGAGCCGAGGTCATGCCACTGCGCTCCAGCCTGGGCGACAGAGCAAGGCTTAAAAAAAAAAGAAAAAGAAAAATTCTCAGGGCCTATTCTCTTATAATAGGAAAAGAATACTGTTTAAAATAATTTATTTTGTCAATAATAAATGAAAACTTATTTCAATTTATTACTCAATACAATTTCAAATACTTTCTTTTCTTTTTTTTTTTTTTTTTTTTGAGATGGAGTTTCACTCCTGTTGCCCAGGCTGGAGTGCAATGGCACGATCTCAGCTCACCGCAACCTCTGCCTCCCGGGTTCAGGCGATTCTCCTGCCTCAGTCTCCTGAGGCTGTGAGTAGCTGGGATTACAGGCATGCGCCACCATGTCCTGCTAATTTGTATTTTTAGTGGAGACGAGGTTTCTCCATGTTGGTCAGGCTAGTCTGGAACTCCCAACCTCAAGTGATCCGCCTGCCTCGGCCTCTCAAAGTGCTGGGATTACAGCCGTGAACCACCGTGCCCGGCCAAATACTATTTCATCTAAATAAAAAGAAAATATGTTTTCCCAACACAAGAATGAATTCTTTTTCTTTTTTTTTTTTTTTGGAGACAGGGTCCCATTCTGTTGCCCAAGCTGGAGCGCAGTGGTGCAATCATGTCTCACTGCAGCCTCAAGAATCCTCCCACCCCAACAGTCCTCCCACCCCAACAGTCCTCCCACCCCAACAATCCTCCCACCCCAACAATCCTCCCACCTCAAGACTCTGGTAGCTGAGACTACAGGCACACACCACTACCCCCAGCTAATTTTTGTACTTTTTTGGAGAGATGGGGTCTCCCTATGTTGCCCAGTCTAGTCTCAAACTCCTGAGCTCAAGCGATCTGCCTGCCTAGGCCTCCCAAAATACTGGGATTACAGGCATAAGCCACCACCTCTAACCAAGAATGAATTATTTTCCTAATAAAAAAAAATACTGAGAATTTTTACAAAAAGGAGATACACCCTCTGGTCTACCACACTGAATGATCTATCACTCTCTCTTGGATGAGCCTTGGTATGTCAGGGACCTGCACCTTTTCTTCCAGGCCTTTCCATCTATCCAGAGTGACCTACCAGATATAGGACAGTTTGCCCAGCAAGCTTCTGATCACTCTTCAACACCCAGCAAGAAGTCTCATCCTCCATGCAGCCTTCTAAGACCTCTCTAAATACTGGTATCAGACCCTCCTCTGGAGCACTCTGTCTTGTTACTGCATTTATCTCGCTGGATTTCAGTGAAGTGTGTAGACAACTAATTTGTGCCTGCCTGATCTGTAAGCTCTTCATTCAAAGCAGTTGGCTCCTGAGTACAGGATAAACCCCTAGAATTGAATAAATTTGGTCTTACCTCATCACTGGTAAGCTTCTTTGCTTTGAGTAATCTTTGAGCCTTATCTTCTTCTGACCCCTCATCACTGTCTGATGAATAGATTCTGGCTCGTTCCTCTGAAAGCAAAAGTATAGATTGTGAGTGACCTTTTTTTTTTTTTTTTTCCTGAGACAGGGTCTTGCTTTGAGGCCCAGGCTGGAGAGAAGTGGCATAATCATGGCTCACTGCAGCCTTGACCTCCTGGGCTCAGGTGATCTTCCTGCCTCAGCCTCCCAAGTAGGTGGGACCACAGGTGCGCACTACCTACCCATGCCCAGCTAGTATTTTTTTCCTTTTAGTGGAGATGAAGTCTTGCTATGTTGCACAGGCTGGTCTTGAACTCTTAGAATCAAGCAATCCTCCTTCTTCAGCCTCCTACAGTGCTGGGATTATAGGCATGAGCCACTGTGCCCAGCTGTGAGTGACTTTCGAAGACAGTGAACTATTCATTCTTAAATGGTTTCTTCTCATAAATATCTTTAGTTCCCTCTGTATATTTCCTCCCAGAGGAACCAAATAATTTTAAAGTTTTTGATTTAAAGATAAATATAAATTTTAGATATGTTGAAATAAAGCAGACTTAGCCTCTCAAAATACAAAAACCTGACCACCTTTAAAGATCAAAAAGGCTTGTGTGCAAGGTTTCTAAAGAAGCAGATACCCTACTCTTCCGAAGTCAACTATTAAAGCCTGAGACATTCTTCCACCAGTAACAGTTAATTCCAAAATGAGCTTTGAAGGTAAAGCAAGAAAGTGTTTTCCTGGTCCTGTAAAGACCATTTGTTGCCAGGTGGACTTTTCAAAGAGAGATGCAGAGGGGCGCCCATCTGCTCCGCTGCCCAAGCCCAGGTGAACCTCTGGGTGGAATAAGAGCCAAGGACTTTAGACCAAGCCCCTCCCCTCAAAACCCAAAGCCTTCCCTTTGTCCCCGCTCCTTGTCTATCTGATTACTGTATGGATCTGAGCACTACTAGACTCATGTGCTAGATTTTTAATCTCTGGTGACCTGAATGTTACATACCTCTCTCCCTTAAAGCATCCTCAGATTTTTAAAATTTTTATTTAATTTTTGTGTGGTTTATTTCCACACAATTGAATCTTTTTCTATGGGAAATCAGCATTGACAAAAAAGAAAGGGTCTCTGTACTGTGGCCCCCAAAAAAATAATAGATAGGTAATATGTAACAGGTCACCAGACCAAATGCAGTCACTACAAGAAAAGGAGAAATGAGTTTCACAGGAGAGTCAGAGAAAAATAAATTTGGGTGTTTTAAAAATTTACTTGTTATATGCCAGGCTCTAGGCTAGGTACTTTAAATATATTATATCATGTAATCCTCAAAACAACCTTATGTTCTAACTACCATTATTAATAGGTTGTGTTTGTCATGATGAGGCAACAGAAGTTAAGGGAGACTATGTAACTCTTCAGAAGTTACACAACTAAAAAGTGGCAGGACTGAGATGAGAGTGGGCAGGGTCGAGGCCAGCCAGGTCTTCTTCGTTTGCTTTTCAGCATGTCTTCTTGCTACTGGCTTGGGGGAACCCCTGGGTAAGAACCAGGTGGGACAGATGTCTCAGAAGTCAGATGACCTTGGTTTAAGAACTGACCACTTAGCAACTACGTGCCTTTGGGCAAGTTATTCAACCTCTCAAAGTCTCAGTTTCTGCAATAAGAACAAGGAAATAAGAGCAACTAGATCATAATGTTGTTATGAGGATCAAATAGGATGCATGTCAAGTGTTGAGCATCTGCCTAAAATTCAGTATGTGTGGAAAACACGGTAACCATCAGAAATCACTGATACTTGCGAAAGGAGGAAATATGCTTCTAAGAGAAATGTAGAAGAAGAATGAAAGAAAATATCACATAATTTCGGAATAGTTTAATTTCTTGATTCCCAATTAGGTAATAAAAAAAAGTTTACAGAAGTTCCAATATAATTGACAGATTCTCAAGTCAGAAAGCAGAAGCTCAAGGGATAAAACCCAAAGTGGGAACAACAGCAGTTCCTACCTTTCAAGCCCATCTGAATGAACTAAGATCACTCATGACAACCGGTTCTTTAAAAATGTCCTGGCCAGGCACAGTGGCTCATGCCTATAATCCCAGCACTTTGGGAGGCCAAAGCGGACAGATCATTTGAGGTCAGGAGTTTGAGACCAGCCTGGTCAATGGTGAAACCCCGTCTCTACTGAAAATACAAAAATTAGCCGGGTGTGGTGGTGCACACCTGTAATCCCAGCTACTCGGGAAGCTGAGGCAGGAGAATCACTTGAACCCGGGAGGCAGAGGATGCAGTGAGCCGAGATCACACCACTGCACTACAGCTTGAATGACAGAGCAAGACTCTGTCTCAAAAAAAAAAAAAAAAAGGTCCATTGACTTGGCAGTCAGATTACATCCAATGCTAGGATGAAGTCCAGAATCCTGAAATGATGAAATGTAATTTCCACACATGACTCACCTCGAATGCCCCCTTTATATCGGTTTTTAATGGCAGCCAAGCTGATGGACTCCTCGCCTTCCTCCTCCTCATCATATCGATCAGGTTCCAGGTAACTGGCACTCAGCCCCCGCTGGTGCTGTTTCTCTCTCATTCGGCGCTGCTGAGATTCCCTACGTATGGAAGCCCTCAAACGTTCTTCTTCTTTCTGTAAAGAAGCAAATAACCTCTTTAACCTAAAAAGGAGCTACTTTTGTGCCCACTTGAACCCACTTTTATCACAAACAGCATGTAATGTCTGGTCAAGATAACAGCTGTCCCATGTGTGTTCCCCATCACACCTCTGTGCCTCCACATGGACCCTCTGGTTTGGTTTGCAGGAGGAGCGAAGGCAACACAAGGGAGCCCTGACACTAACCGGCCCAACTGGCATTGGCACAGGTGTGTCCTTGGGAGCCGTGCTGGTGTCCTGTGCTGCCACTTAACCCAGAGAGAAGCGACCCGCCTGAGAAACCCCATCCATGCCCAGCAGACACCTAAACTGACTCCCTGGAGTAGCAGTGGCTGTTCCTGTTCATCCCTGAACCACAGACACCTGATCTGCCCCAGCTCTACCAAACGCCCATAGTTCCAGATATTCTGGTCCCAGCCCCTCAGCCCCTCAACCCAGACAGCTCCTCACGGCTCCTGATGACAGGCTGGGGAGCGTCCTAAAGCCACAAGGTAGAGCTTTCGTTTCTTTTGCACTGCCTGGCATTCTGCATCTTGATGTTAAACCAGGTTGGGGGTAGGAGTGGTGTTCGAGTAGGTTTCAGGGATATTCTGGGATTTCTTTGAAGGTCTTCCTCATCCAATTGCTCTGTATTATCATACACAACTCCACATCTATTGCTAGGAATTCTATGAAACAGATTGTTTTTGTAATATGTGGCTGTACGGAGGTTAGAGTAAAAATCACTGTCAGTAGTACAGGGACTGAGAACAAACTAGCTGACTCCTTGTCTACATTTTCACAGGAGCTGGGGACATGGAGGAGGGTGTAGGGGGATGCTTAAAGTGGTTCAAGAGCTCCTCCAGTAATGCTGAGGCTGGAATCTGCAGGTTCCTCCAACTCCCTTAGCCTGTACAGAAAAGGTGGGGAAATGGAACAAGCCCAGCTCCAAAGCAAATGCCCCTATATACCACTGGGTTAGGTACTGCTATGAGATCTGGTTTAATCTGCCTCGATGAACAAATATAGGATGGAGGAAAAAGTAAGGGCTCAGAGCCAAACCTGCAGCAGAGCCTGACCATAAGATTAGTAAGAAAGGCCCTGAGGCAACTGGACTGTCTTAGCCTCACCATGCCCTGCTTCACTAAACAATATAATCACAAAGGCAGGTTGGGCAAAGGCCAAAATCTAGTAGGGATTAGAGGAGATGGAGAGGAGAAATGATGAGCCTCTACCATTGCATCTGGCTTCTCAAACATAGTGCTGCAGGAAAGGCCAATGGCCAATATGAGCGCATGCTCTATCGATTAGGTACAACGCCCCAAATAAACTTGTGCCTAATTAACAGCTGGGTCACATTTGAAAATATACCAGGTAGAATGTTACAAACTGACCTTAAAAACTCATAAGCTCGTCTTATTCTTTACCAGAGTCTCCTTTAGGCACTCTCTCATTCAAACTCCTGGTCTCTTCTCTATTTTACACTACTCTCTAGTATCTCCACTGACTTCTGACATGGATTCTAAACCACACATAGAAGACTTAATGATCTTTGGACTTATACATGAAAATTCAGATATTTCAATCACTGGTTTGTTGCTGAACTCTCAGGGCCTGGTGAAGAGAGAACTTGAGCCATGTGTCTGTTTTACTGTCATCGCCGCATCACGCATTGTTTGGCGAATGCTGAGGAAATGAATCCAGCTCCCTATTCATGTCGGTTGGAAGAGGAAAAGGTGGGCCAATAAGAGATGAAGAACAAGCATTTTGGGAAATACTTTCCTAATTAACAAAGAATCCCAGGATAAGGCTTAGCAAACATACCTTAATCATTTCTGTGCGTTGGCATTCAGGATCACGACCAGCCATTGGCAAGATTCTAATCTTCTGTGTCTTTGAACACCTATCTGCAAGCGACAGAGTCATCTTTCTATGTGTGGCACTGTCCGTAGAGTGAGGTCTGCCAGGAAATAAACAAAGAGCATCTCATTGTTTACCAGATACATTTGTGAGCCAGTGATACCCACGTCACAGAAGAGCCCAGTGACCATTTCCTAGTCACCTGAACAAACAGGCAGGGACACTTGACTGAATATACCAGGTGGAAGATTGTGATTTTCTTCATTCTGTGGCTCACTGAGACATTCTTTTTCCACAAATGAAAACAGAAGGTTGTAAAAAAGACTGTATGGCATGATCGCCTTCTAGAAGCAATAAATGGATGAGCTCAAGCAACATGAATTAGATACTACAGGTTGGTGCAAAAGTAATTACGGCTTTTGCCATTACTTTTAATTAGTATTAATATGTTAATATTGTTAATATAACTATCTTATTTTATAGATTTAGGAAACTGAGGCAAAAAGAGATTGAGAAAGTGGCACAAGGTCACACAAGTGGAAACGGAATTCAAATATGAGCCTAACTGATTCCAAAGCCTGTATGTTGACCTTTACAATTTCAAAAAGCTAAATCATAACCAACATTATTGTGCCCCCTCTAAAGATAAGCATTACCCAAGGTAGTTATAATAGTCACTGGAATTAAATACATTGACATTCTCTTGTAAGTCTGGTTAGCATGACCTGGTTCCCTAAGAAATAGCAACTTTCAGTGTATTTGACAAAATAACCTTTGAACCATCAGAACTATGCACAAGATCTTGGTTCTTGCTGAATCACACCGTGGGGTTCCATCAATCAGGTGGCAGGCATTACAGAAACATCTATGTTTCACTGCTTTTACCATAAAAAAAAAACATAATAATAATAACAGTTACCTGAAGGTGAGTTTCGTTTTAAAGACTGCTTGTCCCTGTAGACCAGTACCTTGTCTTATAAAAAGATGATTATGGTCGCCCTGCAGTGGGGCTTTGTACACATCAAACACTTCATTGCCTAAATGCAGGGACATGCTGGAAAGAAGAAACATTTCATATACTAAAGTCATAAAGCTTTCACTCTACCATCTTACTTCACTTAAAGGTGATTCAGGCTGGGCACGGTGGCCCAAACATGTAATCCCAGCACTTTGAGAGACTGAGGCGGGTGGGATCACGAGGTCAGGAGTTTGAGACCAGGCTGGCCAACATGATGAAACCCTGTCTCTACTAAAAATACAAAAATCAGCTGGGTGTGGTGGCGCACACCTGTAGTCCCAGCTCTCAGGAGGCTGAGGCAGGAGAACTGCTTGAACCCAGGAAGTGGAGTTGCAGTAAGCCAAGATCGTGCCACTGCACTCCAGCCTGGGCGATAAGACGAGACTCCATCTCAAGGAAAAAAACAAAACAAAACAAAACGTGATTCAACTGCTGCTCTCTCTCTTTAAATAGAATTCAGAAGGAAAGAAAATAAGAAGTCATAATGAGAAAAACTGACTGACTACAAAGAAGTAACACATGCTGGGACATTTACCAGGCTCTACTACAGTCCCAGTGAAGGGCAATTTTTCTAAAATGTCAATTTGTGGCTGGGCATGGTGGTTGACGCCTGTAATCCCAGCACTTTGGGAGGTGGAGGATCGCTTGAGCCCAGGAGTTCAAGACCAGCCTAAGCAACATATGGAGAACTGTGTCTACAAAGTGTTTTTTGTTGGTTTTTTTTTGTGAGACGGCATCTTGCTCTATTGCCCAGGCTGGAATGCAGTGGTGCGATCTCAGCTCACTGCAACCTCCGCCTCCTGGGTTCAAGGAATTCTCTGCCTCAGCCTCCTGAGAGTACCTGGGATTACAGG
Organism: Papio anubis; assembly: GCF_008728515.1. Classification (NCBI taxonomy): domain Eukaryota; kingdom Metazoa; phylum Chordata; class Mammalia; order Primates; family Cercopithecidae; genus Papio; species Papio anubis. The sequence continues at coordinate 112,600 of NW_022169035.1, forward strand.
CATCTGCCACCACACCCAGCTAATTTTTAGTAGAGACGGGGTTTCACCATCTTGACCAGGCTGGTCTTGAACTCCTGACCTCGTGATCCACCTGCCTTGGCCTCCCAAAGTGCTGGGATTACAGGTGTGAGCCACCGTGCCCAGGCTTTTTTTATTTTTTCCCATAATCCATGCAGGGTGGTGCACACCAGGCAGTCCCAGCTACTTGGGAAGTGGAAGGATCACTTAGGACTAGGAGTTTGAGGCTCCACTGAGCTATTATCATGTCACTGCACTCCAACATGGGCAACAGAGACCCCATTTCTAAAACTAATAATAATAAATTTAAAAATAAAAAGTATTTCAAAACTTGATCCCTGACCCATTCTGGGTATGTCAATACCCTTTAGGCATTTTGTGCTCACCTTCCATCTGACCACTTGACTATCCGAGCATTGCTTTCTTTAATTTCATTTCCTTCTTCATCCCGGCGTATCCTCCATCTTATAGTATTTTCTACCTGTTTCACAACACAAGTACTTTAGAAAATTACAGTTTAAATGATTCTATGCATCTTTTTCTTCCTCAAGAGGCACATAATCACAGAATAAGCATACAGAGGTGACAGATGTATGTGTGGCAGGAAAATGAACAACACTGAAACCCTCTTAATCACCTAGAGATGTTGGATAAATTAAAAGCAGGGGAAAAAATATGCTTAAGTGAATTTCTGAACTCCCAGTATCAGAATCATAGAGAAAGCTTAGAGCATTTGAGCAGATGGCAGATACTAAATGTACAGTAACCCCGAGATACGTTAAGACACAGTAAGAATTACAAGGGACAGGCGATAAAACTTGAGTCCATGTGAGGCAGAAATTTTGAATTGAAACCCCTATATAAAGCAGGTTCTCTCACAGAGCTAAAAACTCTAGAAAAATGAGACCAAAAAACTCTGCCTATTGGCACAAAGAGAAAAATTTCCCATATATGAGCAAGGATAAATAAGTGCCCTATGAAAATTAAAACCCCAGATTTCAATAGTTTTAGAGCCTATCTTACCTGCATGGTGGGGAAACACCAGACAGAGTTGGCAAATGAAAACCACTGTTACTGAAATTAAAGTCAGTGGGACCTCCAGGAAAACACAGCATGCTAAATGCATGCAGTTTATCACTGCTGCCTCCTGGAAACCCACTAAAATGACAATGAAGAGTCAAAACAGGACAGACAAGGATAGAAAGAATGAGAATGAAGCTGGCAACAGACAGACAGAAGCTAACAATGTGAAAACTGCCAATGCCAAGACCGTGCTTCCCTCTGCCTGTTCCCCCAGTGTCAATCCTAAACACAGCTGCTCCCAGTCCCAAGGAGATCGTCTGCATCTCCACTCCCTTAGTTGCAAATGTCTGTGCAACTGGGTCCTAATGATTCCCCCTTCCAGTTTTTCCTCTTTCCCTATTTATTCCTCACAAATAGCTATAAAGTATGCTGACTGAATAACTCCATAATATTCATGAATTAAATATGGCGTCATACCTGAAATTTGTTTCAGAATAGTCTGGGGAAGCTGGGGTGGGGAATGTGGAGATGACAAAAAATTGTTAACTTGACGACTGTTGAAGTGGGTCATGGGCACATGAGAGAGTTCATTATACTGTTCTTAATACATTGGCGTATGTTTGAAATTTTCCTTAGTAAGGAATGAAAACAAAACAATCTGTCACTATTCCTGTCTGCCCTCTCACACAATAGGTTGGCCACATATAAATACACAAATATGCCAGGCGTGGGGCTCACACCTGTAATCCCAACACTTTGGGAGGCTGAGGCAGGCGGATCACCTGAAGTCAGGAGTTCAAGACCTGCCTGGCCGACATGGTGAAACCCCATCTCTGCTAAAAATACACAAAAATTACCCAGGTGTGGTGGCACGTGCCTGTAATTCCAGCTACTCGGGAGGCTGAGGCTGGAGAATCGCTTGAACCCGGGAGGCGGAGGTTGCAGTGAGCCAAGATTGTGCCACGGCACTCCAGCCTGGGCGACGACAGAGCAAGACTCAATCTCAAAAACAAAACAAAACAAAAAACAAAAAAACGAATAGGCCATTATTAATCGAGAAGCCATTCTAAAAAAATGCTTCCTATTATATAAAGTGATTCAAATAGTAATTATTCTATAATAGGACACATTGCTAGGTCCTAATCTATCGGGATGAAGGACACATAATAGCATTTCTGAAGACAGGGGAACCTCAGAGAGGTACATAAGCTGTACCTGGTTCCATGGTTCCTTGTTCTTAAAGAATTAACTACAACATGCTTTAAGACTGGTCAGCCTAGTCTTAAACATCACTCAAGAAAATAAGGGTCCAGGGTTATTTTCTATCACACACCAAGGTTTTAAGACAACAGTTTATGTTAAACACCAATATTTTATAGTCTGATGCACTGAAATTTTAGGGTGAAATACATATTTATAAATTTTTTTTTTTTTTTTGGGAGACAGGGTCTTGCTGTGGCACACAGGCTGGAGTGCAATGGCACAATCACAGCTCACTGCAGCCTCAAACTCCTGGGCTCAAGCAATCCTCCCACCTCAGCCTCCTAGAGTAGCTGTGACTACAGGCATGCACCATCTCTGCCGGCTAATTTTTTTTATTTTTAGTAGAAACAAGGTCTTTCTCTGTTGCTCAGGCTGGTCTCAAACTCCTAGGCCAGTCTTCTCACCTCGGCCTCCCAAGGTACTGGGATTACAGGTATGAGGCACCATGTCCAGCCTTATTTAGGAAGTTTGATACCCATACTAGCATCTGGTATCACATGGTCTAAAAATATAATAGATGTATTGATACAAGCCTAAATCAATACATCCACATGTCCCATGGAAATAATATTAACAGATGGGCTAATAAACAGAGACGAGTAGATGGGTGGTAGAGGGAGGACAGGAAAAAAAAAAAAATAGTGTAAGCACTATATCTGTTGACTGTGTGATCCTGAACAAATTCTTGGCATCTGTTTATCTCAATTTTCTTATTTGATTTGCATTTCCATTAAGAGGAGTAGTGAAGTCTACTGAAAAGTTTTTGGATAGAAACCATCTTATACCAAGGTTATTTAGGTAGTTGTTAATCCACCACATTGAAGAGATGGTACTATTAAAAATATAAAAATTCAGCACCTAAAAAATGCCAGACTATCCCTTTCTAACAATTTAATACTATTTAAGGTACCAAGGCCGGGTGTGGTGGCTCACACCTGTAATCCCAGCACTTTGGGAGGCCGAGGTGGGTGGATCACCTGAGGTCAGGAGTTCAAGACCAACCTGGCCAACATTGTGAAACCCTGTCTCTACTAAAAATACAAAAATTAGCTGGGCATGGTGGTGCACACCTATAATCTCAGCTACTTGGGAGGCTGAGGCAGGAGAATCACTTGAACCCAGGAGGCAGAGGTTGCAGTGAGCCAAGATTGTGCCACTGCACTCTAGCCTGGGCAACAGAGCGAGACTCCATCTCAAAAAATATATATATACCCACTGGAAAATAAGAAATTTATGGGAAATCCTTCAGATTTAAGAACTGAAAATGCATAATTCCAGTTTCAGTATCATGCATTCAACCACCTCTTGTTCCCTTGTACAACTCAATTCTAAAATGTCTACTTGGCCAAGTGCAGTAGCGATCACACCTGTAATCCCAGCAATTTGGGAGGTAAAGGCGGGAGGATCACTTGAGCTCAGAAGCTCAAGATAAACCTGGGCAACACAGCTAAGACCTCATCTCTACGGGGAAAAAAAAAACAAAAGCTGGGCATGGTGGCATGTTTTTTGTAGTCCTAGCTACTCAGGAGGCTGAGATGGGAAGATCACTTGAACCCAGGACATTGAGGCTGCCAAGAGCTGTGTTTGTGCCGCCGTACTCCAGCCTGAATGACAGAGTAAGACCACGTCTCAAAATAAAAAGATGAAACTTCTACTCAACCTACAGCCTCCTTACTTAAAAGATTAGAGGCTCTCCTTGGATAGTGTGACCAGATGGTATGAGGTATCAAAGAGAAGCATTAATGGGAATTTAGTACAACAAATTTTCTCCTAATAGTCAACAAAAGCAATCAAAAGAACACAGCCATATAGTGAAGTGTTAGGTGAAAAAATCACTTTCTTTTTTTTTTTTTTTTTTGAGACAGAGTCTCACTGTCTCCCAGGCTGGAATGCAGTGGCTGGATTTCGGCTCACTGCAAGCTCCGCCTCCCGGGTTCACACCATTCTCCTGCCTCAGCCTCCCGAGTAGCACAGGCACCCACCACCATGCCCGGCTAATCTTTTGTATTTTTAGTAGAGACGAGGTTTCACCGTGTTAGCCAGGATGGTCTCAATCTCCTGACCTCGTGATCCGCCCACCTCGGCCTCCCAAAGTGCTGGGATTACAGGCTTGAGCCACCGCGCCTGGCCTAAAAAAAATCACTTTCAAAAGCTCAAGTTTCAAGTTAGTTCTCCAGGTTTTACTTTATAAAAGAAAAAAAAGGAAAAAGCATGAAATGGTACCTTTAATTTTAACCTGGTTCTACCTTCTTCATCCAGCATTTCTTCATCTTCAAATTCATCTTCATAATACTGAGGATCAAAAGGTCTACAAATTGTTTTCCAAATAAACTATTAATCATATTTTATAAAGAATATTACTGCTATGTAATAACATCTCTATTAATAAATACCATTATATCAAAAAATCATAATATAATTTTTAAAATCATAATGATCAATATCTTCATGCTTAACTTCAAGGAAGTAGTAATTTTACTTTTCTCTTTTTTTGGAGATGAGTTTTGCTCTTGTTGCCCAGGCTGGAATGCAATGGCACGATCTCGGCTCACTGCAACCTCCACCTCCCGGGTTCAAGTGATTCTCCTGCCTCAGCCTCCCGAGTAGCTGGGATTACAGGAATGTGCCACCATGCCTGGCTAATTTTGTACTTTTAGTAGAGACAGGGTGTTTCTCCATGTTGGTCAGGCTAGTCTCAAACTCCCGACCTCAGGTGATCCACCCACCTCAGCCTCCCAAAGTGCTGGGATTACAGGCGTGAACCACCATGCCCAGCCAATAATTTTACTTCTTAAAACTTGTTGTTAATACATATTGCTTGAAATAAAGTACAAGCAAGGGTAAATATTCAAAATATCCTTTCTTCTTATTATGTAATTCTGCCAAAGAATAGGCAACATATGCTCTAGTTTTCAACATCATCGTGCCTGTGGAAAAAAAAATTTTTAAAGCACAAGAGTTTGAATAAACTTAGTAAATAATACCCATCAAACACTAATTGTCCAAAACCATTACCTTTTCTAGACCAACAATAGTTGCTACAATGGACACTGGCATTTCTCTAGCAAATTTCATCACTTTCAATTTCCGCCTTTTCAAGGTTGTACTACTTAAAAAAATATCTTGAAGACCTGTGGTGTCTGTTAATTCATAAGAAAGTATCAAACTGCTCAAAACAGTTATAGCATTAAAAGCCTCCTCTACTCAAGCCTGTAATCCCAGCACTTTGGGAGGCCGAGATGGGTGGATCACGAGGTCAGGAGATCGAGAACATCCTGGCTAACACGGTGAAACCCCCTCTCTACTAAAAAATACAAAAAAAACTAGCCGGGCGAGGTGGTGTGCGCCTGTAGTCCCAGCTACTGGGGAGGCTGAGGCAGGAGAATGGCGTGAACCCGGGAGGCGGAGCTTGCAGTGAGCTGAGATCCGGCCACTGCACTCCAGCCTGGGCGACAGAGCGAGACTCCGTCTCAAAAAAAATAAATAAATAAAATAAAATAAAATAAAAGCCTCCCCTACCAATACATATTTTTTCTATCTCAGGATGTGCTTGACTAATTTTTTCAGAGATACATGATCAATTTTCCATTTTTGTGATTTGTAAACTCAATGCGAAATAAGAAAAATAAACATTCTATGTATTTCTATTCAACATCCTGAAAAAATTTTAATGGATTTCCTTACCTGGGCTCTACACTGAGAAAGTTGGGCAATTTAACAAAATATAAGTCGTTTCCTAAATCAGTGTTTACTTTGGGTATTTCTACTTCTATTCTGGTCTCAGGAATTGGCTCCTCTTCCTGTTGATCCTGAGGCAATCCATTTTCATCCTAGTGAAAGAATCAGAAGTTTGGAGCTTGATGGGAGCTTAGAAATGGCTTCCTTCAACCTCCACCCTTTAATTACTCTGGGGTGCAAGAAACATAATTAGATATCACTTTAGGACTAAAGAAGCCCCCAGTCCCCATCTGAACCCACCCACACACAAAATGGGAAACAAGATCAATTTGGATACCTCAGTTCAAGAAACTATCTCCTTTATGATAAATCTATCTTCCAAACACTCATCAACAAAAGTGTGAAATTAACACTTTAATATGAAGTCACTCTATCAATTAAAACCAGAGAAGATTATCAACACAGCAGACACTTCTTGGCATGAGCAAGAAAAACATTCAAGTCAATGGTTCTCAAATCACAGGTCGTCACAGTTCAGTCCCCTAAGGCATGACACCAACCTCATGTTTGGCAATTATTTCCATTCCCCTTATAACCAAGAGCTCCCTACATAATGAAGAAAGTCATCTGTTCATTGTATTTTTGTACTAGAATTCAGTTATCAACTTGCTTTCTTAGAATAAAGGAGACTCTTCACCTTTGAAACTTTATACTTGGCCTTGAATAAGTTCATGTTAGTAATTGACTTACAACAGGCTGTCCTGGAGTAGGTGGTTTGTCTTCTCCATCACTCCCTGAAGAGATATCATCTGCACCTCCAAACAGATCCATGGTTCCACCATTATCTTCAGTGCAGAAGGAAAAAGGCATTAGTGTTACTATCTGTAACTAAGGTTCTTCACAGCTCATCACTTCAGCACATTCCCAAGGTTTCTGGACCAGCATCAGAAAACCACCCAAAACATAATGCTGAGCCTGGCTCTCAAAAGACCCAAAAAGACAGTGTGGGGAGAGGGAAGGGGGCAAATCTAGTGAAAGGCAAGCTGCACAGGAGGCACTTATTTCTCCTTTCATTTTTACCATCCTTGTTCTCCCACCTTCCTTTATTCCCCAGGAGCCCAAATGTTTCCTACAGTCTAGATGCTCAAAGTTGGGGCTGAAGCACTCCACAGACACCTATTTTCCGTACGTCTATCCCAGATTCAAAATTACAGTCCAGGCACAGTGGTTCACGCCTGTAATCCCAGCACTTTGGGAGGCCAAGGCGGGTGGATCACTTGAGGTCAGGAGTTTGAGACCAGCCTGACCAACACGGTGAAACTCCATCTCTACTAAAAATACAAAAATTAGCCGGGCGTGGTGATGGGTGCTTGTAATCCCAGCTACTTGGGAGGCTAAGGCAGGAAAAAGGAAGCTGCCACACCTGGCTGGTAGAACTACTTTCATCCTTCCAACTTACAATACCAGGTGGTGGTGGTGGTGGTGGTGGTGGTGGTGGCGGCGGTAGGTGGTGTTGTTGCTGCTGTTGTTTTGAGACAGAGTCTCACTCTTGCTCAGGCTGGAGTGTAGTGGTGTGACCTCGGCTCACTGCAACCTCCGCCTCCCAAGTACAAGCGATTCTCGTGCCTCAGCCTCCCGAGTAGCTGGGACTACAGATGCATACCACCTCGCCCCGCTAATGTTCTGTATTTTTAGTACAGACAGGGTTTCACCATATTGGCCAGGCTGGTCTTGAATTCCTGGCCTCAAGTGATCCACCCACCTTGGCCTCCCAAAGTGCTGGGATTATAGGCGTGAGCCACTGCACCTGGCCAACACTGGGTTTTTATGAGCTCTTCATCTAACTCACAGCTCAAAGAATCAGTTTCTTCATCTGTTAAGAACTTAGGAACAAAACACTGAGACTGTCATTATTCAAACTGAAGAATGGACATTGTAACCTCCACCCCAATAAGAAGGCCAGCCCCCTAATAATGAATTCACTCTAACTATAAACAGACTGGGTGCAGTGATTCACACCTGTAATCCCAGCACTTTGGGAGGCTGAAGTGGGCGGAACACTTGAGATCAGGAGTTCAAGACCAACCTGGCCAACACAGTGAAACCCTGTATCTCTACTAAAAATACAAAACATTTAGCCAGGCATGGTGGTACGTTCCTGTAATTCCAGCTACTCAGGAAGCTGAGGGAGGAGAATTGCTTGAACCCAGGAGGCAGCAGTTACAGTAAGCTGAGCTTGCGCCACTGCACTCCAGCTTGGGTGACAGAGCGAGACCCTGTCTCGGGAAAAAAAAAAAAAAAAAACTACAAAGAAGCAAGTTCTTATTCAACTAATTAAGCATGAGCAGCTTCTCATAGCTATATAACTTCTCTGGGTACACTGAGTGCATCCACACTTTTTCTGTGGGTCTTGCGATCTGGGATAAACACACTCAGGGTTAGAAATGCACTACAATTAAATGCAGAAAGGTATGGAAATATACATATATATATATATAAAATAATAATAATAGGGGTACCTTTTGGCACCTCAGTGTCGCTATCCACTTCTGAATCAGATGCAATTGCATTCTTGCGTTTCATTCGTAAAACTTCATCTTCACTATCACTGCCTCTTGCAGATTCTATAAGGGTAGAATTAGAAGTTCTGCATAATCAGTCGCCTTAGTTGAATTTTGTGTTTTAAAAGCAATATTGGAGATAAACAAATTGTGATACACCCATACAATGGACTACTACTCAGCAATAAACAGGAATGAACTACTGATACATGTAACCAACTGGATGAATCAAAAATGCTATATGCCAAGTTAAAGAAGCCAATCTGAAAGACTACATATTTACTATATGACTCTATTTATATGACATTTTCAAAAAGCCAAAAGTATAGTGACAGAAAAGACACCAGTAGGTGCCAGGGTTTAGGGATGGCAGAAAGATGTGACTCAAAACGGATAGCGTAAGGGAGTTTTTCAGGGTAACATCTATTCTGTATCCTGATTGTGATGGTGGTTATACAAATCTATAGATATGTTAACATGAATAGAGCTTACATGCAGAACCGCCCCCGCCCCGCCAAAAAAAAAATCAACTCTAGTGTGTGTTGATTTAAAAAATAGAATTCTTAAAATAAATACTGGCGCCAGGCGTGGTGGCTCACTCCTGTAATCCCAACAATTTGGGAAGCCGAGGTGGGTGGATCACTTGAGGTCAGGAATTCAAGACCAGCCTGGCCAACATGGTGAAACCCATCTCTACTACAAATACAAAAATGAGCCGGGTGTGGTGGCGTGCACCTGTAGTCCCAGCTACTCAGGAGGCTGAGGCAGGACAATCGCTTGAATATGGGAGATGGACGTTGCAGTGAGCCAAGATCTCACCACTGCACTCCAGCCTGGGCGATAGAGTGAGACTCTGTCTCAAATAAATAAATAAATAAATAAATACTGGCTTCTGCAAATAGAAAAACTTGGTAGAAATGAGAAAAGTAGCACTAAAACTTATTATCAAATTTACCTAAGACAAATTTCAGAGAAAAAAAGGTAAAAATATTAGAAAGGAACTGACATATATATCATTATTTCTAGAAGGTCCAATTGTTTACGTAAAAACTTCACAAAAATCAATGGAACCACTGTTGAACTAGTAAGAGATAAGCACGATGACCAGCTACAAGGTTCCCTACTATGACCCTGCCCTTGACTTGGTCTGCTAGTATTTGGGATGTAGTACACGAGCCTTAAAGATTCTTTCCGATAACCGTAAAAACAACCCTACTTTTGGCCGGGCATGGTGGCTCTTGCCTGTAATCCCAGCACTTTGGGAGGCCAAGGTGGGCAGATCACCTGAGGTCAGGAGTTTGAGACCAACCAGACCAACATGGTGAAACCTCCTCTCTACTACAAATACAAAAATTAGCTGGGTGTGGTGGTGCATGCTTGTAATCCCAGCTACTCAGGAGGCTGAGGCAGAAGAATTGCTTGAACCCAGGAGGTGGAGGTTGCAGTGAGCTAAGATCGTGCCACTGCACTGTAGCCTGGGTGACAGACTCCGTCTCAAAAAAAAAAAAAATGATGAGTGGCCGGGCGTGGTGGCTCACGCCTGTAATCCCAGCACTGTGAGAGGCCGAGGCAGGCGGATCATGAGGTCAGGAGATCGAGACCATCCTGGCTAACACGGTGAAACCCCATCTCTACTAAAAACACAAAAAATTAGCCGGGCATGGTGGCGGGCGCCTGTAGTCCTAGCTACTCGTGAGGCTGAGGCAGAAGAATGGCGTGAACCTGGGAGGCGGAGCTTGCAGTGAGCCAAGATCACGCCACTGCACTCCCAGGCTAGGCTGGGCGACAGAGCGAGACTCCGTCTCAAAAAAAAAAAAAAAAAAAAGAAAAAAAAAAAGGATGAATTCATGTCCTTTGCAGGGACATGAGAGACATGGATGAAGCTGGAAACCATCATTCTCAGCAAACTATCACAAGGACAGAAAACCGAACACCACATGTTCTCACTCATAGGTGGGAATTGAACAATGAGAACACTTGGACACAGGGTGGGGAACATCACACACCAGGGCCTGTCGGGGGGTTGGGGGCTGGGGGAGGGATAGCATTAGGAGATACAACTAATGTAAATGACGAGTTAATGGGTGCAGCAAACCAACATGGCACATGTATACCTATGTAACAAACCTGCACGTTGTGCACATGTACCCTAGAACTTAAAGTATTAAAAAAAAAAAAAAAGCCTCTACTCTGATTTAGTTATTCAAAACTTACTGCAGTCCCATAGTCTACACAGATCTATATTCATCTCTGGAAATATGCTGCCCTCCTCTTCTAATAACACCAAGATGTGGTTTTTGAATGCTGTCCTGTGAGGTGTGTGTTAGATGCTATTTAAGCTAAGAAGATAGGATCAAAATATAATTAATATAATCAATCACCTATGGAAATGAAGCAATCCATGTATCACTTCAGGAAGACTTCAACTCAATTAAGGTAACTTTTATATAATACAAAGAAATATGATCTCTAATTCTTTATACATTCTATATGAAGAATGTGTTAACTTGAGCAGAATAGTCTAAATGGCAATGATAAAAGCAGGGTCCAGGACCACAGTTCAGGTGTATGCCTCCTGTAGTCTTTAGGGAATGAGTGCTTTAATCCTAGCTCGTCTCTGTAGGGTGAGGATATGCACATCAATCTGTCTTGGCTCAGTGACACTGTCCACTAAGATCACCCAGCCATGTTTGCACTTTCTACATATTACACTCCCCAGGCAACCTCCTGATTATTATAATTTGGCATCCACTGTAGATTTGCCCCTGGGGAAACATATGATGATAAGGGAGAAATAACTGAGCCTCTTGAAACAATTTTGCAATTCCATTTTATATATTAATATCTTGTAAATTTGACTAGTTTGAGTAAACTCCTTAGAGCTTCACCATCTCTGGATGATCAAATTTTGGATCTCAAAAAGCTGAACGGCAGCAGTGGTGCCCACATCTCAGTACAGCTGCTCTGTGGGGGGGACACTTCAATGGGATTGTTTTTTCCCCAGGCTAATCTATTCTCTCACACGAGGCATGCTCTTCAGTTATCCACAGAAACGGAACCAACTTAACTCATTATGTAGCTCTTCTTACACCATATCCGTCTCTCTAAGACTCAATTTTAAGTCCTCTTTAAATTGTTTTTCCCCAGACCCATCAATGAACAAATGGAAGGGAAAGCAGTAAGAAAGAATAAGTAGATTAGAAAGATTTAAAAGAAGCAAAATGTATTTTAGAGTTAGAAAAGTTTGAAAGGGAGGGACAGAAGAGAAAAAACAGGGTAACAAAGATGGGAATGAAAGAAGACTAAATGGGTCCCTGCTGTAGCTGAATGCTTCTTTCTGAGCCATTCTGGTTCTCATAAATGTATTACCTGATTTATGGTCCTGTTCCTCTTCATCATCTGAATGCCTGTGTTCTTCATCTGAGGCCTGTGGCCTTTCATCATCAGAATTTTGCATTTTCTCCTCATCAGACAGCTGTGGTTGTTCTTCATCATCAGAATTCTGTTTCTCATCATCATTATCAGAAGCTACTGGCCGTTCATCATCAGAATTAGCCTTTTCCTCCTCAGATAGCTGCTGTCTCTCATCATCGGAAAGCTGAGGCCTCTCCTCATCATCTGTGTTCTGCATTTTCTCATCATCGTCAGAATTCTGCAGCTTATCTTCATCAGATCCTTGTGCCCTCTCCTCATCATCAGAATTTTGTATCTTTTCATCATCTGACTGGTCACTTTTATCTTCTCTGCCCCATTTTTCATCATCTGAATGTGCTTTTTCAGAGCCTTCTGCTTCTGAGTGATGGCTCCCTCCATCAGATCTGTGACCTTCGTCTTCATCATCATTAGGGGCTTCTGATCCACTGTGCTGATCTACATCTGAGGGGTCATTGTCCTCGTGGTCGGAACGCTCAGAAGCTTCTGATCTATTGTCTGATCTTTCAGAGTGATTATCACTACCACTGTGATGTGAAGCTCCCTCGTCCTCACTGTCATCTCCAAACAGTTCCTTATTACTTGGTTGTCCTGAATCACCTCTTTCATCCTGATCACTTTCACTTCCAGAGGCATTACTGCCAGAGGCAGCATTCTCTTGATCAGAATCTGAGTCAGATCCAGAATCAGAATCTATGGGATCATATAAACATAGGATAACATCAGCAAAAAAAGGCAGAGTAAGGCAGTCCCAAAGTCCATCCCAACATAAAAGCAATAAAGAAACTGGCAAAAAAACTGTCAGAACTAACATTCTAAGGCTGGGTGCAGTGGCTCACGACTGTAATCCCAGCACTTTGGAAGGCCGAGGTGGGCAGATCACCTGAGGTCAGGAGTTCGAGATCAGCCGGACAAACATGGCGAAACCCCATCTCTACTAAAAATACAAAAATTAGCCGGGCGTGGTTGTGCACGCCTGTAATCCCAACTACTCAGGAGGCTGAGACAGGAGAATCACTTGAACCCTGGAGGCGGAAGAGGCAGTGCCACTGTACTACAGCCTGGGCAACAGAGTGAGACTCTGTCTCAAAAAAAAAAAAAAAGAAAAGAAAAGAAAAAGAAAAGGAAAAATACAATAACTAAAATCAAAGAGTCACTAGAGGGGCGCAACCAAAGATTTGAGCAGGAAAAAGAAAGAATCGGTAAACTTGAAGATAACGTCAATTTGACTGTCCAGTCTGAGAAACAGAAAGAAAAAAGAATAAAGAGAAATGAACAGAACCTAAAAGATTTATGGGACACTTAAGTTATACCATTGTATGCATAATGGAGTCTCAGAAGAAGAGAAATGGGCAGAAAAAATTGTTAAATAAATAATAGCTGAGGCCAGGCACGGTGGTTCACACCTGTAATCCCAGCACTTTGGGAGGCCAAGGTGGGCAGATCACTTGAGGTCAGGAGTTCGAGACCAGCCGCGCCAACATGGTAAAACCCCATCTCTACTAAAAATACAAAAGTTAGTTGGGTATGGTGGTGCAAGCCTGTAATCCCAGCTACTTGAGAGGCTGAAAGCAGGAAAATCGCTTGAATCTGGGAGGTGGAGGTTGCAGTGAGTCAAGACCACACCGCTGCACTCCAGCCTGAGTGATAGAGCGAGACTCTGTCTCAAAAAAATAAATAAATAAACGATAGCTGAAAACCTCCCAAATTTATGAAAAATATAGATCTACACATCCAATAAGTTCAACAAATGACAAGTAGGATAAAGTTAAAGAGGTTCACACCTAGATACACTGTTATCAAACTGTCAAAGACAAAGAAACAATTCCAAAAGCAGCAAAAGAGAAGCAGTTCATCCGATATGAGGAACCCTCAATAAGAGTAACAGCTGATTTTTCTTTTTTTTTTTTTTTTTGAGACGGAGTCTTGCTCTGTCGCCCAGGCTGGAGTGCAGTGGCCGGATCTCAGCTCACTGCAAGCTCCGCCTCCCGGGTTCACGCCATTCTCCTGCCTCAGCCTCCCGAGTAGCTGGGACTACAGGCGCCCGCCACCGCGCCCGGCTAGTTTTTTGTTATTTTTTAGTAGAGACGGGGTTTCACCATGTTAGCCAGGATGGTCTCGATCTCCTGACCTCGTGATCCACACGTCTCAGCCTCCCAAAGTGCTGGGATTACAGACTTGAGCCACCACGCCCGGCCAACAGCTGATTTTTCATCAGAAACCAAGGAAGCCCAGAGGCAACCATAAGAGGACACATTCAAAGTGCTAAAAAGACTGTCAACCAAGAATTTTATATTCAGTACAATTATGCTTCAAAAACTAAGGTGATATGAAAGACAAAAGAAAACATAAATTGGACTTCCACAAAATGAAAAACTTTTGTGCAGCAAAGGACGTTATTAAGAAAGTAGGCCCGACGCAGTGGCTCATGCCTATAATCCCAACACTCTGGGAGGCCAAGCTGGCCAGATCACCTGAGGTCAGGAGTTTGAGATCAGCCAGGCCAACATGGTGAAACCCCGTCTCTACTAAAAATACAAAAATTAGCCAGGCATGGTGGTGCACGCCTGTAGTCCCAGCTACTTGGGAGGCTGAGGCTGAAGCAGAAGAATCACTTGAACCTGGAAGGTGGAGGTTGCAGCGAGCCGAGATCACGCCACTGCACTCCAGCCTGGGCGACAGAGTGAGACTCCATCTCAAAAAAAAAAAAAAAAAACGAAAGTGAAAAAAACAACCTACAGAATGGAAGAAAATATTTGCAAACCATGTATCTGATAAGTGTCTACTACCCAAAATATACAAAGAACATTTATAACTCAACAATAGAACCAATTTTTTTTGTGTTTTTTGTTTGTTTTCTTGGAGACTGAGTCTCTCTGTATCCTTCAGGCTGGAGTACAGTGGTCAATCTTGTTTCGCTGCAACCTCTGCCTCCCTCAAGCGATTCTCCTGCCTCAGCTCCCGAGTTTATGGGCACACGCCACCACACCTGGCTAATTTCTTTCGTATTTTTAGTAGAGACAAGGTTTCACCATGTTGGCCAGGCTGGTCTCGAACTCCTGACCTCAGGTGATCCACCCACCTCAGCCTCCCAAAGTGCTGGGATTACAGGAGTGAGCCACCGCACCCGGCCTAAAACCAATTTTTTAAAACAGACAGAGGACTTGAATAGACATTTCTCCAAACAAAGTTACACAAATGGCCAATAAGTATATGAAAAGATGTTCAACGGTTGGACGCAGTGGCTCACACCTGTAATCCCAGCACTGTGAGAGGCCGAGGCAGGTGGATCACCTGAGGTCAGGAGTTTGAGACCAGCCTGGCCAAAATGGCAAAACCTCATGTCTACTAAAAATACAAAAATTAGCAGGGTGTGGTGGCAGGCGCCTGTAATCCCAGCTATTCGGGAGGCTAAGGGAGGAGAATCGCTTGAACCTAGCACTTTGAGAGGCCCAGGCAGACAGATCACCTGAGGTCAGGAGTTTGGGACCAGCCGGCCAACATGACAAAACCCCATCTCTACTTAAAATACAAAAATTAGCAGGGCATGGTGGCGGGTGCCTGTAATCCCAGCTACTCGGCGGCAGACTGAGACTCCGTCAAAAAAAAAAAAAGAGGTTCAACATCATTAGCCTTCAGCAAAGTGTAAACTGAAACCACAATGAGACACCACTTGATAACATCAAGGATGGCTATTTTAGAAAGAAATAAAAACTTAAAATAACTGTTGGCAAAGATGTGGGGAAAGGGAACCCTGGTGCATTGCTGGTGGTAATGTAAAATGGCTCAACCACTATGGAAAACAGTTTGGCTGCTCTTCAAAATATTAAAGATTTACCATATGACTCTGCACTCCTACATAATACCCTCCTCCCAAAATTAAAAACAGGCACCCAAACATGTACATGAATTTATTGGTTTATTTTTTTGGAGACAGAGTCTCACTTTATCACCCAGGTTGAAGTAAAGTGGCACAATCTAAGCTCACTTCCAACCTCTGTCTCCCGGGTTCAAGTGATTCTCATGCCTCACCCTCCTGAGTGCCTGGGACTACAGGCATGTACCACCACACCTGGCTAACGTTTTGTATTTTTAGTAGAGACAGGGTTTCACCATGTTGCCCAGGCTGGTCTTCAACTCCCGAGCTCAGGCAAATCCGCCTGCCTGAACCAAGAATGTTTACAGTAGCATAATTCAAACAACCCAAAGTCCATCAATAGATAAATGGATTAACAAATTTAGGATATATACATTCAATGGAATATTATTAAGTCATTAAAAATGAATGAAGTACTGATACAAGCTACAATGCCTTGAAGACATTATGCTAAGTAAAAGAAGCCAGACACAAAAGACCACAATGCATGATTCAATTTGTATGAAATTCCCAGAACAGAGAAGTACAGAAACAATAGCAGACAGGGGTTGGAGGAAGGAGCATATGGGGAGTAAGTGCTTTATGAGCACAGTGTTTTATTTGGGGGTGATGAAAATAACAACTAGATATATGTTGTCTACAAGAGACTCACTTTAGAACCAAATACACAAACAGGTTGAAAGCAAAAGGACAGAAAGATATTACATGTAAATAGTAACCAAAAGAGAGCTGTAGTAGGTATACTAATATTAGACAAAACAGATTTTATAACAGAAATTGTTACAAAAGACAAAGGATCATTAAATCCATCATGAAGATATAATAATTATAAACACATATGCACCTAAAAACAAAACCAAGAGAAATGAAGGGAAACATAGACAGTTCAACATAATAGTCAGAGACTTCAATGATGGATAGAACTGGCCAGTCATGATGGCTCACGCCTGTAATCCCAGCACTTTGGGAGGCCGAAGTGGTCAGATCACTTGAGGTTAGGAGTTCAAGACTAGCATGGCCAATATGGTGAACCTCGTCTCTACTAAAAATACGAAAATTAAGCAGGTGTGGTGGCACGCACCTATTGTAATCCCAGCTACTAGGGAGGCTGAGGCAGAAGAATCACTTGAACCTGGGAGGCGGAGGTTGCAGTGAGCCAAGATCACGCCACTGCACTCCAGCCTGGGTGACAGAGCAAGACCCTGTCTCAAAAAAATAAAATAATGGATAGAACTGCTAGATTAAAGATCAATAAACACAGGACTTGAGCAACACTATAAACCAGTTAGACATAACAGACAATCAATAGGACGCTGCATCCAACAATAGCATCTTCCCAAGTGCATATGGAACATTCTCCAGGATAGACCATGCTAGGATACAAAACAAGTCTCAAACATTTTAAAAAACTGAAATCATACAAAATACATTCTCTGACCACAAGTGAATTAAAATTAGAAATCAGTAACAAAAAGAAATCTGAAAAATTCATAAACTTGGGGAAATTAAACACACTTTAAAACAACTAAGGACTCACAGAAATCACATGGAGGGCCAGGTGCGGTGGCTCACAGCTGTAATCCCAGCACTCTGGGAGGCTGAAGGGGGCAGATTGCCTGAGTCTAGCAGTTTGAGACCAGTCTGGGCAAAATGGCAAAACCCCATCTTTACTAAAAATGCCAAAAAAAAAAAAAGAAAAAAAGAGAAGAAAAAACATAGCCAGGCACAGTGGCATGCACTTGTAGTCCCAGCTACTGAGGAGGCTGAGGTGGGAGAATCACTTAAGCCAGGGAGGTTGAGGCTTCAGTGTGCCAAGATCGCGCCATTGCACTCCAGCCTGGGCAACCAGAGGAAGACTCTGTCTCAAAAAATAAAAAAATAAAGAAATCGCAAAGAAAATTAGGAAATATTTTGAGACAAATAAAAATGAAAACACAGGCCAGGCACAGTGGCTCATGCCTGTAATCCCAGCACTTTGGGAGGCCGAGACGGGCGGATACAATGAGGTTAGGAGTTTGAGACCAGCGTGGCCAGCATGGTGAAGCCCCAGTCTCTACTAAAAAACAAAAAAATTAGCTGAGTGTGGTGGCACATGCCTGTGGTCCCAGCTACTCAGGAGGCTGAGGCACGAGAATCACTTGAACCTGGGAGGTAGAGGTTGCAGTGAGCCAAGATGGTGCCACTGCACTCCAGCCTGGGGGACAAGAGCGAGACTTCATCCCCCCCCCAAAAAAAAAGAAAAAAGAAAACACAGCATACCAATACGTAAGGAAACATGTTCTGTGCTCCCAGAGGTTGGGGGGAAAAAACTTAAGGATACAATGAAAACTGTCCTCAAGGTGCTCAAAAAAATTAGGCTGGGCATGGTGGCTCATGCCTGTAATCCCAGTGCACTTTGGGAGGCTGAGATAGGTGGATCACAAGGTCAGGAGTCCGGGACCAGGCTGGCCAACATAGTGAAATCCCATCTCTACGAAAAATACAAAAATTAGCCGGGTGTAGTGGCACGTGCCTGTAGTCCCAGCTACTCAGGAGGCTGAGGCGGGAGAATTGCTTGAACCCGGGAGGCGGGGGTTGCAATGAGCCGAGATCATGCCATTGCACTCCAGCCTGGGTGACAGAGTGAAACTCCGTCTCAAAAAACAACAACAACAACAACAAAAATATATATATATACACACACACATATATATCTGTAAAAAACTTTGTTTAAAAAAAAAATCTCAAGTCAATAACCTAACCATTCATTCACTTTAAGGAATCAGAAAAAGAAAACTAATAAACTGAAAAGAAAACTAAACCCAAAACAAGCAGAAAGAGGGAAATAATAAATTAGAGGCCAGGCACGGTGGCTCACGCCTATAATCCCCAGCACTTCGGGAGGCCGAGGCGAGTGGATCACCTGAGGTCAGGAGTTCAAGACCAGCCTGGCCTACATGCTGAAACCCCATCTCTACAAAAATACAAAAATTAGCCGGGCGTGGTGGCAGCCACCTATAATCCCAGCTACTCAGGAGGCTGAGGCGGGAGAATCACTTGAACCCAGGAAGCGGAGGTTGCAGTGAGGCGAGATCATGCCCTTGCACTCCAGCCTAGGCAACAGAGCGAAACTCCATCTCAAAAAAAAAAAAAAAAAATTAGAGCAATGATAAATGAAATAGAGAATAGAAAAACAATGAAGAAAATTAATTAAACCAAAAGTCTGTTCTTTGAAAACATCAAAAAACAGACAAGGCTTTGGCTAGAATGACAAAGAAAAAAAAAGAAAACTAAAATTACTAAAATCAAGAATCAAAGTGAGGACATTACTACCAACTTTACAGGAATAATAAGGATTATAAGAGAATACTATAAACTACGATATACTAACAAATTAGACAACTTAGATGAAACTGATCAATTCCTAGAAACACACAAATTATCAAAACTGATTCAAAATGGAATAGAAAATCTGAATAGACCTATAACCAAGAGTTTGAATCAATAATGGGAAATTTTCCACCAAAGAAAAGCCCAAGACCAGATGCTTTCACTGGTAAATCCTACTGAATGTTTTTAAAGATTTAACACCTATCCTTCTCAAACTCTGCCAAACAACTGAAGTGAAGGAACACTTCCTACCTCATTCTATGAGGTCAATATTACCCTTCTACCAAAGCCAGAACAAGACATCACAAGAAAACTACAGACAAATTATCCACCAAAATAGAGATGAAAAAACCACTTTAAAAATACTCCCAAATCAAACCCTAAAGCATATTAAAAGAATATATACCAAGCTGGGTGAGGTGGCTCACACCTGTAATCCCAGCACTTTGGGAGGCTGAGGTGGGCAGATCACTTGAGCCCAGAAGTTCAAGACCAGTGTGGCCAAAATAGCAACATCCCACCTCCACTAAAATTACAAAAATTAGCTGGATGTGGTGGTATGTGCCTGTAGTCCCAGTTACTCAGGAGGCTGAGGTGTGAGGATGGCTTGAGTCCTGGAGGTAGAGGGTGCAGTGAGCTGAGGTTGCGCCACTGCACTCCAGCCTGGGCAACAGAGCAAGATCCTGTCTCAAAAAAGGAGAGAGAAAAAAAAAACAGAATATACATCATGACCAAGTGGGATTTATCCTAGTATTACAAGGGTAGTTCAATATCTAAACATGAATCAAAGCGAAACACTATATAAAGAATAAAGAAAAAAATCATGTGATCATCAACGCAGAAAAAGCATCTGATATCCAACACCTTCTCTTGATGCCATTCAACAAACTAGGAACAGGAGTGAACTTCCTCAACCTGATCAAAAGCACCTACAAAAAAAAACTCACAGATAACATCATATGTAATGGTGGAATCCTAGATGGTTTCTTCCTAAGATCAGAGACAACACAATGATGTCTACTGTCACCACTCCTATTCAACATTTTACAAAAAGTTCTAGCTGTGGCAATTAGGCAAGAAAAAGAAATTAAAAGCACACCAATTGGAAAGGAAGTAAAACTGTCTCTTTCATAGATATGTGTTTTTTTTCTTTTTTTTTTTTTGAGACAGGGTCTTCCTCTGTCACCCAGACTGGAGTGCAGTCGTGTGATCTCAGCTCACTGCAACCTCTGCCTCCCCGGTTAAAGTGATTCTTGTACCTCAACCTCCCAAGTAGCTGGGACAACAGGCGTGTGCCACCACACCTGGCTAACTTTTGTCTTTTTATTAGAGACGGGATTTCGCCATGTTGGCCAGGATGGTCTCAAACTCCTGACCTCAAGTGATCCTCCACCTCCCAAGAGTTTTTTTTAAGAGACAGGGTCTTGCTCTGTTGCTCAGGCAGGAATGTACAGGTACAATCATAGCTCACTGCAGCCTTGGACTCCTGGTTCAAATGGTCTTCCTGTCCTGGCTTCCCAAAGTGCTGGGATTACAGGTGTGAGCCACTGCACCCAGCCAACATGATCTTACATATAGAAAATCCTAAAGAATACACACACACACACACACACAAGAAGATTACAGCTCATACATTCAGCAAGGTTGCAGAATATAAGATCAACATACAAAAATCAGTTGTATTTCCATACACTAGCATTAAATAATTCAAAATGAAATTAAGAAAACCATTCCACTTGCAGCCAGGCGTGGTGGCTCACACCTGTAATCCCAGCACTCTGGGAGGCTGAGGCAGGCTGATCACCTGCGGTCGAGAGTTTGAGACCAGCCTGGCCAACATGGAGAAACTCCATCACTACTAAAAATACAAAAATTAGCTGAGCATGGTGGTGGGCACCTGTAATCCTAGCTACTCAGGAGGCTGAGGTAGGAGAATTGCTTGAACCTGGGATGCGGAGGCTGCAGTGAGCTGAGATCGCGCCATTGCACTCCAGCCTGGGCAACAAGTGAAACTCCTCAAAAAAAAAAAAAAAAAAAAAAAAGAAAAAAGGAAAGAAAAAACCATTCCACTTCCAATAGTATCCAGTAGAATAAAATACTTAGTAATAAATTTAACCTAAGAAGTGCAGGACTTACACAATGAAAACTACAAAACATTGTTGAAAGAAATTAAGAACTGGCATATTTATACTTGGAAGCAGCATGCTAGGCCTAGGTAGAAGTTCTACTCATTGTTAAAATAAGAGTTATCGGATGTAGTCTGGGCACAGTGGCTCATGCCTGTAATCCCAGCACTCTGGGAGGCCGAGGCAGGCGGATCACAAGGTCAGATCGAGACCATCCTGGCTACCACGGTGAAACTCCGTCTCTACTAAAAATACAAAAAAAAAAAAAAAAAAAAAAATAGCCAGGCGTGGTGGCCAGCGCCTGTAGTCCCAGCTACTCAGGAAGCTGAGGCAGGAGAATGGCGTGAACCCAGGAGGTGGAGCTTGCAGTGGGCCAAGATCGGGTCACTGCACCCCAGTCTGGGCGACAGAGCAAGACTCCATCTAAAAAAACAAGAGTTATCAGATGTAGTTATTTTCCACAACTCCCACAGACCAGGGAGATAATGAAATATGCTAGGCATAAAAGGAATCATATCCATACAATCTTCAGGACCAACAGCAATCTTCAAGGATAGCATACCAGATTTGGAAGTAAATCCTGGAAGAAAGTCTCAATGGACTTACAAGAAGGTAAAACATGAAGCCCAGAGATGCAACCAGCTCCACTCCTCACCTCCCTATACACCGAGTTTGCAATGCGACAGCACTGCAGGGTACACCTTATGAAACTATTGTTTCTACTTATCCAGTTAATCAATTATGTATTAAGCACTGATGTAAGCTGGGAGGTAAGGGGATCATCTTTTCATTGTGCCCTCAAAATCTAGCAAAACAGCTGGAACACAATAGGGGATCAATACTTATCAAATTAATTCATAACTTCATGAAAATTAGCCATGGGAGGGTTCACATAGAACTGTGCCTTGAAGGGTGAATGGGATATACACAAGTAAAAATGAGGAAAAAATGAAAACATGAGCAAAAGTAGTGGAACAAGAGTTAGTATACGGAGCTCTATATTTCCACACTTATTCTGACTAGCATCTCCTGGATACCCATCCCTGTAAAGCCTTCACACTAGAATTTAGTTCTCTGTACCTCAACCTAGTGCTGCCTTCACTACACTCTAGAAATGATGAATAAATTGGAGTTGGAGAAAATGGAGGAGGAAAGAAAAAGAACCACCGAACAATGCATTTTACTAAGGAAAAAAAGTACACAGATACGTTACTTGGAGCCTAGAGGGTTGCAAGAATTCTGAACTTGGTCTTGGGTTCTTTCTCACTTCAAATAGCTCCTATTCATATTTCATATGCCCGTAGTCTCAACTACTTGAAGGCTGAGGCAGAAGGATGGCCTGAGCCCAGGTTCAAGGCCAACCTGAACAACAAAGTGAAATCCTGTCTCTAAAAAAGTAAACTTTAAAAAAACACCCACAATCCTGTGCCAGAAATACTTTCATGCAACATGCACATAGACTAATTCATTCATTTCATCAACAAATCCTTCATTCCTCCTCTCTGCACACAAACCCCATGCACTCCCCAATCTAACATCACAGACTCCGGAAATTCTGTAGTTTCTGTACAAGCTCTTAGAGAACATATACTCTCCAATGTGAAACATCTATCTGTAACCCCATCCCATTATCCGTCTCAGATCCCTCATTCAGACATCTCAAGCACCCTATCACACCATGCTCTTGTTTCATTCAAGAGGGCATTCTGAGGTCATCTGTAAATTCGCCTACCCCATCCCATATTCCTGCATTCATTTCCATTCATTCACAAACAGCTCTTACTCTGCGCTGGCCTGTGCAAGGCAAGGCGGAACAGGACTCCAACGTTCCTACCCGCGCTGCGCAGGCTCGCCTGCACCTCCACCACTGCCCTGCGCCCCCTTCGCTCCACAAGCTCCCAGGCACCATCAACTCCACCGACACCCAGAGCCTCGAGGCGCAGACTGTGTCTGACTCTCCATCCCGCCCGCCGGAGGAGGATGGCACCTCCGGGAGTGCAGGGGGCGCTGAGGCAGGAGTGGAGGAAATGCCACCTCTTGCCCGCGGCGCCGGAGCCTCCACGGTTGTCCGGCTCCCACAGCGGAAGGCCTGCCACGCACCCATCCTCCGAAGCCCAGTGAACCCACCTTTACGCTCAGCTTCGCTGTCGGCGTCGCTCCCGAAGAGCTCCTCCATACCCGCCATTGTCGCTCACGTCCGCTGCTGCCTCGGCTAGGGGCAGCTCCCGGCCTCTCTTTACGGCACGGAACCACCGAAACACGACAGTGTCGCAAAGATTCGCTGAAGACACTTCCTTCTGTGACCTAGTTTTCGCTTGCCCAGTGAACCTAGCCTCTCCCGGGTGTGTATGGTATACAAGCCAGGCCATTTCGTCAATGTCTGTTATTTGCCAGGATTCTTACCGGGGGGCGGGGCGTCCTGCGTTTGGGTGTGGGTGCGGGTGCGGATGGTTTGGGCGGTGACTGGGGCTCCCTGGGGAAGGGCCTCTGGCTGAATTAAACCTATCGCGAGTCAGGCCTGAAGCCCTTTGTTTCTTACTGAGCAGCTATTATCCAGTTGTTTCATCCCAAACCCCTTCACCCTCTTAAAAATTGTTGAGGATGCCAAAGAGCTTTTGTTTACGTGGGGTACAGCTATTGATATTTACTGTATTCTTACTAATACGGCAATAAATTTTTAAGTTAATTCATTTAAAAATAATATCCATGTTAACAAATAGCTTTTTTAAGCTTTAAATGACCATTTTTTTGGCCGGGCGCGGTGGCTCACGCCTGTAATCCCAGCACTTTGGGAGGCCAAGGCGGGCGGATTGCCTGAGCTCCTGAGTTTGCGACCAGCCTGGGCAACACAGTGAAACCCCGTCTCTACCAAAATACAAAAAATTAGCTGGGTGTGGTGGCGGGCGCCTGTAGTCCCAGCTACTCGGGAGGCTGAGGCAGGAGAATCGCTTGAACCCGGACGGTGGAGGTTGCTGTGAGCCGAGATCGTGCCACTGCATTCCAGCCTGGGCGACTGAGCGAAACTCCATCTCAAAAAATAAAAATAAATGAAAAGACCATTATTTTCTAAAAAATATTTAGGCCGGGCACGGTGGCTCACGCCTGTAATCCCAGCTCTTTGGGAGACCAAGGCGGGCAGATCATCAGAGGTCAGGAGTTCGAGACCAGCCTGGCCAACATGGTGAAACCCTGTCTCTACTAAAATACAAATTTTAGCCGCGCGTGGTGGCAGATGCCTGTAATCCCAGCTACTCGAGAGGCTGAGACAGGAGAATCACTTGAAACCTGGGAGGTGGAGGTTGCAGTGAGCCGAGATCGTGCCATTGCACTCCAGCCTGGAGACAGAATGAAACTCCATCTAAAAAAAAAAAAAATTTTTAGAAGAGTGGAATTGTTTTAGTTTTGAAAATATCTTTAATGCCTAGCTTAAAAGAAGACGTCTTGCCGGGCGCGGTGGCTCACGCCTGTAATCCCAGCACTTTGGGAGGCCGAGGCGGGCGGATCACGAGGTCAGGAGATCGAGACCATCCTGGCTAACACGGTGAAACCCCGTCTCTACTAAAAATACAAAAAATGAGCCGGGAGTGGTGGCGGCGCCTGTGGTCCCAGCTCCTCGGGAGGCTGAGGCAGGAGAATGGCGGGAACCCGGGGGCGGAGCTTGCAGGGAGCCGAGATGATGCCACTCACTCCAGCCTGGGCGACAAAGTGAGACTCCGTCTCAAAAAAAAAAAAAAAAAAAAAAAAGAAGACGTCTTATTTGTCATACCTGTTTCTACAATCTGTTGAGACACACGAAGAAAATCTGGTCTTGCATAAATACATTTGTAATTGGAAAAGGGAGGCTCTCTCAGGGCTGTCTGAGATCCCCTGAAAGAGTCTCCATCCAACCACAGCTTTGGAGCAGTGATTCTCAAACATCATAGATTTTCCTTCCTACTTTGGTTTGAATGTCCTCTCCAAAACTCATGTTGAAATTTAATTGCCATTGTGAAGGTGTTAAGAGGTGGGACTTTTAAGAGGCGATTAGGTCGTGAGTGGTCTGCCCTCCCGTGTGGATTAATGCCATTATCACGGGAGTGGGTTAGTTATTGCAGGAGTGGTCTCCTAATAAAAGAATACGTTTGGTCCCCATTTTCTCATCTCACTTCTGTCTCCTGCCATGGAGTGACTGACCCTTGCCAAATGCCAGTGCCATGCTCTTGGACTTTGCAGTATCCAAAACCATGAACCAAGTAAACATACTGTTTATAAATTAGCCAGTTTGTGGTATTCTGTTAGAGCAGCAGAAAAGGCACATTCTAACACACTTTGTGAACACTTTATGTTTACATACGTTATGTATAAAATTGAAGCAAGTATTCCACAAAGCATCATTTCCCTTTCTACTAATATGCATTCTGAGATTTTCTATTCGATTTAATTCTATTTCAGTTTTTTGTAGTGCTGTCAGGCAGTGCAACTCACTAAATTTGATTTCATTACTTACAACTGGATTGCAACCTGCAGCTAGAAAAACATTATTCAGAGGTTTCCATTGGCTTTTTTGTTTTGCAAGGAAAAACTTGATTTTGCTAGGAAATGTTGCTACAGTTAGTTGTACATTATAAAGTCAGACGGTAATAGAGTTTTCATAAATGGTCAATGCTAGGTAAGCCCCTAACTTTAAAGGGGCTCAAAAAAATGAAATGATTTGCACAGGTTAAAGAAGAAGGTATCTTAAGGAAAACACAATTATATTTTAATTTTTAAAAGAGGTCTGGGTGAGGCCAGGCGCAGTGGCTCACGCCTGTAATCCCAGCACTTTGGGAGGCCGAGGCGGGCAGATCACCTGAAGTTGGGAGTTCGAGACCACCTTGACCAACATGGAGAAACCCTGTTTCTAGTAAAAATGAAAAAATTGGCTGGGGGTGGTGGCACACGCCTGTAATCCCAGCTACTCAGGAGGCTGAGGCAGGAGACTCACTTGAACCCGGAAGGCAGAGGTTGCAATGAGCCAAGATCACATCACTGCACTCCAGCCTGGAGACAGAGCAAGACTCCGTCAAAAAAAAAAAAAAAATGTATAAAATATATACTTACCCCAAATCACACAAAAAGGAATATATCTTTTTAAATTTGTGTAACACCTTAAAGACTTAGAGGAAAAACAACAGATTGATTAAACAGAATATATTCACTGAAAATTCACTCCATTTATGGTAAACTGCCACTCCACAGGAGGCTCATGTGGCTTTTCTGAGAACTTTGTGGAAGGAGTTGGCCTTTAGAAGGGAACAGGCTGATCTGAATTAAAGAGAGCAAGAGAGGAACCTTGTAGTTTCTCTCTATAGCAGTAAGTGAATACTCAGCTCATTTCTTGGAAGACACAGGATATTCACTAACAGGCTGCCTTTACTGGATTCCTTACTGAATTACTGAATTAGGTTCCCACAATGGGTGCTATACAGATATAAAAATAATAACAAACATATTTCTTCATATAAAAGAGTTTGGGGGGCTGGGCGCAGTGGTTAACGCCTGTAATCGCAGCACTTTGGAAGGCTGAGGAGGGCGGATCACCTGAGGTCGGGAGTTTGAGACTAACCTGACCAACATGGAGAAACCTCGTCTCTACTAGAAATACAAAATTAGCCGGGCATGGTGGTGCATGCCTGTAATCCCAGCTACTCAGGAGACTGAGGCAGGAGAATTGCTTGAACCTGGGAGGCGGATTTTGGAGTGAGCTGAGATCACGCCATTGCATTCCAGCCCGGGCAACAAGAGGAAAACTCTGTCTCAAAAAAAAAAAAAAAAAAGAGTGGGGGAAATGAAACAAATATTCTAAAACATCTGAAGAATTTCAGTTTTAGAAGTTAATTATAGGCCGAGTGTGGTGGCTCACGCCTGTAATCCCAGCACTTTGGGAGGCTGAGGCAGGCAGATCACGAGGTCAGGAGATCGAGACCATCCTGGCTAACATGGTGAAACCACGTCTCTACTAAAAATACAAAAAATTAGCCGGGCGTGGTGGCAGTGAGCCGAGATCATGCCACTGCACTCCAGCCTGGGTGACACAGTGAGGTGGTTGTTGTTGTTGTTGTTGTTGTTGTTGCTGTTTTTTGAGTCAGGGTCTCACTTTGTTGTCCAGGCTGGAGTGCACAATCACAGCTTACTGAAGTCTCGACATCTCGGGCTCAGGTAACCCTCCTGCCTCAGCCGCCCACGAAGCTGGGACCACAGATGCATGCCACCACGCGTGGCCTATTTTTTTTTTTTTTTTTCCAGAGTTTCACTCTTATTGTCCAGGCTGGAGTGCAGTGGCATGATCTTGGCTCACCACAACCTCTGCCTCCCGGGTTCAAGAAATTCTCCTGCTTCAGCCTCCCAAGTAGCTGGGATTACAGGCATGTTCCACCACGCCCAGCTAATTTTGTTTTTTTTTTTTAGTAGAGAATGGGTTTCTCCATGTTGGTCAGTCTGGTCTCGAACTCCTGACCTCAGGTGATCTGCCCACCTCGGTCTCCCAAAGTGCTGGGATTACAGGCATGAGTCACCATGCCCGGCACATCTTTTTAAATTATTTGTAGAGATGAGATTTCTCTATGTTGCCCAGGCTGGTCTCAAACTCCTGGGCTCAAGTTATCCTCCCACCTTGGCCTTCCAGGGTGCCTGGATCATAGGCATGAGCCACTGCACCTGGCCCAGGCACTATTTTCATATAAAAGAGTTCGGGGGACAAGGTAATTTATAGATTCAATGCCATCCCCATCAAGCTACCAATGACTTTCTTCACAGAATTGGAAAAAACGACTTTAAAGTTCATATGGAACCAAAAAAGAGCCTGCATCACTAAGACAATCCTAAACCAAAAGAACAAAGCTGGAGGCATCACGCTACCTGACTTCAAACTATACTACAAGGCTACAGTAACCAAAACAGCATAGTACTGGTACCAAAACAGAGATATAGACCAATGTAACAGAATAGAGCCCTCAGAAATAATTCCACACATCTAAAACCATCTGATCTTTGACAAACCTGACAAAAACAAGAAATGGGGAAAGGATTCCCTATTTAATAAATGGTTCTGGGAAAACTGGCTAGCCATGTATAGAAAGCTGAAACTGGATCCCTTTCTTATACCTTATACAAAAATTAATTCAAGATGGATTAAAGACTTAAATGTTAGACCTAAAACCATAAAAACTCTAGAAGAAAACCTAGGCAATACCATTCAGGACATAGGCATGGGCAAAGACTTCATGACTAGAACACCAAAAGCAATGGCAACAAATGCCAAAATAGAAAAATGGGATCTAATTAAACTAAAGAGCTTCTGCCCAGCAAAACTATCAGCAGAGTGAACAGGCAACCTACAGAATGGGAGAAAATTTGTACAATCTGACAAAGGGCTAATATCCAGAATCTACAAAGAACTTAAACAAATTTACAAGAAAAAATCAAACAACTGCATCAAAAAGTGGGCGAAGGATATGAACAGACACTTCTCAAAAGAAGACATTGATGCAGCCGACAGATACATGAAAAAATGCTTATCATCACTAGCCATCAGAGAAATGCAAATCAAAACCACAATGAGATATCATCTTACACCAGTTAGAATGGTGATCATTAAAAAGTCAGGAAACAACAGATGCTGGAGAGGATGTGGAGAAACAGGAACACTTTTACACTGTTGGTGGGACTGTAAACTAGTTCAACCATTGTGGAAGACAGTGTGGTGATTCCTCAAGGATCTAGAACTAGAAATACCATTTGACCCAGCCATCCCTTTACTGGGTATATACCCAAAGGATTATAAATCATGCTGCTATAAAGACACATGCACACGTTATGTTTATTGTGGCACTATTCACAATAGCAAAGACTTGGAATCAACCCAAATGTCCATCAATGATAGACTGGATTAAGAAAATGTGGCACATATACACCATGGAATACTATGCAGCAACAAAAAAGGATGAGTTCATGTCCTTTGTAGGGACATGAATGATGCTGAAACCATCGTTCAGAGCAAACTATTGCAAGGACAGAAAACCAAACACTGTATGTTCTCATTCATAGGTGGGAATTGAACAATGATAACACTTGGACACAGGGTGGGGAACATCACACATTGGGGCCTGTCGTGGGGTGGCGGGGGGAGGGATAGCATTAGGAGATATACCTAATGTAAATGACGAGTTAACGGGTGCAGCACACCAATATGGCACATGTATACATACGTAACAAACCTGCACATTGTGTACATGTACCCTAGAACTTAAAGTATAATAATAAAAAAAGAATTTGGGGGAAATGAAACAAATATTCTAAAACATCTAAACAATTTCAGTTTTAGAAGTTAATTATAAACTATGAAGAGGTGCTAAAAATTGAAAGCCAGAAAATGATCAACGTAGATGGAGGTTAGTCAGCAGAGGTTTCTTTCCCGAGTAGCTGGAACTGTAGGCGTGCACCATCACTCCTGGCAAATTTACTTTTTAATTTTTTGTAGAGACGGGGTCTCCCATCTTTGAGAGGCCGAGGCAAGCAGACCACTTGAGGTCAGGAGTTCAAGACCAGCCTGGCCAACATGGCGAAACCCCGTCTTTACTAAACAAACAAAAAAAATTAGCCAGGCATGGTGGCACTTGCCTGTAGTCCCAGCTACTTGGGAGGCTAAGGCAGGAGAATGGCTTGAACCCAGGAGGTTTTTTATGTACACGTCCATAGCCCTTTACCCAAAACCCCTGGAGCAATAGCATTTTAAAATTCAGATTTTTTTTCAGATTTCAAAAAGTAATACAGTATCTAAACTCTATTACCACACCCAGCAGGGGCTGACCAGCATCCTATAATCAAAATGAGATTTCTGTAGTAAAATGTATGACAATTCAAACTAAGAGTGATAAACAAACTTTAAATAGGTTTAGATCAGTTTGGGTCAGCATTTGCCACCAAAATGAGTTATGAAAGAATGCTCAATTTCAGAGATTTTTTTTGGGGGGGATACCTTAAAACACTATTAAAAGAAAACAAGAAAAAAACTTTTTAAAGAAAACAATTTCAGAGATTTTTGGATTTCAGAATTTTGAAAAAGGGATTGTGGACTAGAACTAACTTATTCCATTTTTACAACAACCCTATAACATAGATTACATTACATTCCTCCCATTTTACATGTCAAGAATTTGAAGGGGTCAGCCACGGTGGCTCACACCCATAATCCCAACACTTTGGAAGGCCAAGGTGGG
Organism: Papio anubis; assembly: GCF_008728515.1. NCBI lineage: Eukaryota > Metazoa > Chordata > Mammalia > Primates > Cercopithecidae > Papio > Papio anubis. Next base: position 143,183 of record NW_022169035.1, read on the forward strand.
CGGATCGTTTGAGTCCAGGAGTTCGAGACCAGCCTGGGCAACATAGTGAGACCTGGTCTCTAAAAAAACAAAAAAATTAGCCAGGCATAGTGGCTTACCCCTGTAGTCCCAGCTACTTGGGAGGCTGAGGCATGAGGGAAGTCAAGACTGCAGTGAGCCATGCTCATGCCACGGCACCCCAGCCTGGGTGACAGAGTGAGACCTTGAAAACAAAAAAAAAAAGGGAGAGAGAGAGAGAGAAAGAAAGGGAGGGAGGGAGGGAAGGAAGGAAGGAAGGAGGGAGGGAGGGAGGAAGAAAGAGGAAGGAAGGAAGAAAGGAAGGAAGAAAGGAAGGAAGGAGAAGAAGAAAGAAAAGAAAGAAAGAAAGAAAGAAAGAAAGAAAGAAAGAAAGAAAGAAAGAAAGAAAGAAAGAAAGAAAGAAAGAAAGAAAGAAAGAGAGAAAAGAAAAGGAAAGAAAGAAGGAAGGAAGAAAGAAAGAAAGAGAGAAAGAAAAGAAAAGAGGAGAGAAGGAAGAACAGAGAGGCTAAGAGACTTTGCCCTAAGCTACACAGCTAAGAAGACTTGCTCAGACATAATAACATAAACATATTTTCCGTTTAGTAGGATTATTTGACTTTTAAAACGTAACACCACACACTAATAATTTTAGTAAAGAATATTTTATTTCCAAGACACAGGGTAAGGAGAAGAAAAAAAATTCTGAATAATATTTATATAAATTTACCATTAAAATGTAAATATAGGCTGGGCACGATGGCTCATGCCTATAATTCTAGCACTTTGGGAGGCCAAGGTGGGTGGATTACTTGAGCTTAGGAGTTTGAGACCGACTTGGGAAGCAGGGCGAAACCCCATCACTACAAAAAATACTAAAATTAACTGGGTGTGGTGACGTGTGCCTGTAGTCCCAGCTACTTGGGAGACTGAGATGGGAGAATCACTTGAGCCCGGGAGGTCAAGAATGTAGTGAGGCAGAGATTGCGCCACTGCACTCCAGCCTGGGTGACAAAGTGAGACCCTGTCTCCAAAAAAATAAAAAGTAAAACAATGTGAATATGTGTGTGTGTCTAGCATGTAAACAAAGAGACTATCTCTGGAAGACTGCATCAGAAGCTAGACCCAGCGCTAGCCTCCAAGAGAAGGAGCTAGGGAACTGGAGGAGAGAGGGAGGAGAGAAACATCACTTTTCACTCTGTACCTTTTGAATTTTGTACTAAACGAGCATATTCAAAATTAAAATTAGAAGTAGAAGGGCCGGGCACAGTGGCTCACACCTGTAATCCCAGCACTTTGGGAGGCTGAGGTGGGTGGATCACCTGAGGTCAGGAGTTCAAGGCTAACCTGGCCAACATGGTGAAGCCCTATCTCTACTAAAAATACAAAAATTAGCCGGGTGTGGTGGCAGGCACCTGTAATCCCAGCTACTTGGGAGGCTGAGTCAGGAGAATCGCTTGAACCTGGGAGGCAGATGTTGCGGTGAGCCAAGACCTCTCCATTGCACTCCAGCCTGTGCAACAAGAATGAAACTCCGTCTTAAAAAAAGAAAGAAAGAAAATGTGAATACCAAAATGTGAGTAGTGTTTCGTTAACTCTGGATGCCGAGATTTTATTTTTTAATTCATTTTAATATTTTCTAGAGTTTCCACAATGAACATGTATTTGTTTTAGAATAAGCAGGAAAAAAACCTTTGTTTAGGTAGCATATCCTTTGTTCAACTACAATTTTCCTACTAGTTTGGTATCTAGGATGCATAATACATCATAAACTGGGAATCACATTGTCACATTAGTTGCCTCAAGTATTTTTTGTGTGTTTGGAGCTATTTACCCAGTTGGAATTACAAAAGCTATTTTTTTTTAGACAGAGTCTCTCTCTGTTGCCCAGGTTGGAGTGCAGTGGCATGATCTTGGCTCACTGCAACCTCCACCTCCTGGGTTCAAGCGACTCTCCCGCCTCAGCCTCCCAAGTAGCTGGGATTACAGGCGCACACCACCATGTCCAACTAATTTTTATATTTTTTAGTAGAGATGGGGTTTCACCATGTTGGCCAGGTTAGCCTTGAACTCCTGACCTCAGGTGATCCTCCCGCCTCAGCCTCCCAGAGTGTTGGGATTATAGGCATGAACTACCACACCCAGCCACAAAAGCTATTTGAATGTAGAGCTGATTACCTCATGGAAGCGTTTGCAGGGTATCCAGAAAAAGTCTGAAAACATACTTCCCATTATTCAATGTAAGCTGTTTTCTAAAACGACAGCAAACCCCTTTCCCGAACCTCTTTCCTCCACCACCATTAATCTAACTTGCTTTTCTAAGATTCAAGTGTCATCTCCAAAGCACTAGTATGTAAATTACTCCCTATGGAAATGAGAGTTTGGACATGCAAATATAAGCTTGGAAAAGGTTCCAGTATGCTTCCTATGAAAAGTCAGACTTATGTGAAGAAAGAAAGAACAGAATAAAGGTAATGAGTCAGAAATTGTTTCTTAGGACAGAAGCAAAGTTTGTCCTTTTGGAACCTTTTAAATATAGGGTTGGTTTTAGGAACCCGCTTCCTGGAATAGGTAGACTTTAGGCTCCTTCCTGAAGCTTGAGGGTTACCAGAGAGCTATGTCCTGAAAAGACCTTTGCAGCAGGCAGGATGAGGTCAGCGTACTCAACACCAGAGCAGGAACAACTACTAGAGGAAAGAGTCAGAAGGAACAAAGAAAGGAGGACGGGGTACGGAGGGTGCTGTGGGTGTTAGTGGAGGAAGCTGAATAAGAAAAATGATATGCAGAAAAGATATCAAAGAAACTGAAAATGAGAAGTATAAGGAAGGAAAGCAAAGACAGAAAAAATAGATTAAGAAGACAAAGGGAAAGGAGTGAGAGAAGGGGATGGAAAAATAGTTGTTTAAGGCACATAATAAAATAGTACCGAGGTGGGGAAATATTGAAAGAAAAATATGAAAACATCCCAACAACACAAACATAGAGACAGAGAGAAACATCAGGAAATGTAGACTTCCCTGCCAACCAAAATTTTACAAATAGAAAGGAACCACTAAAGCAGATCCGGCTCAAACACAAAGCAAAACTGAAAATTTTCACGTTACAGCAAAACAGCTCTGATTAGATCTTTCACTGGATTTCCTTATTCAACTGGCTGTTTTAGAATCGTGTGAGAACACAGAATAAGTACAGAGATACTATCTCATCAGCGGGTGGGGACCGCTGGCATGCAGGCTGCATCTGGCCCTCAGTATATTTCATCTCACCCACGGAGGACTACCAAGAGGAGATAATGCTGAATTTCATGCTTGCAATGACAAAAAAAAACATTGCAGTATTAAATCCTTAACAGTAATATGGCAAAAGGCCACAAGATGGTGATGGTATACCCTAAAGAGATCTCAATCATATGTAAAATGAGGTACACACACACACATTCACACATATACCATACACTTACTAATTTTTCTTTAGCAAGAAATTGTCATGTGTGTGGTGGTGGTGAAGGAGGTCTTAAGGAGAGAAGAGGAGATTTGAAGAGTACTGCAGTTAGATAGTAATCAAAACACTTCTTATGATAAAATCAGGCAATGTTTATTCATTTGTTTTTGTGTTTTTCCCAAGTGGGAAAAAAAAAAAAAGCAGTATTTTTCAGACTAGAAAACACTAAGGAACTATTTTTCAACTATAGGCACTCTGATTTGTATGCATCTGCTGATAAAGTAACTCATTTATGTAAAGTAACGTTCACCTTTTAAGGAAATTTTTAAATTTTTTCTTGGGCTCCATAAGATGAAATTTCCCTAAAGAGTCCAGTGAAGATTTTATTTCCTTGACTGCAATTTATTTCCTTACTCATTGAGGAAATGACAGGCAGGATTAATTCCTTTCTTTAAATAGGTGTGACATTTTAGGTTAATAATGAATCATAGTGATGTATGGATAAGCTTAACTTTCAGATGTGCAAACACACACATACCTACTTTTTATCTGCTACTTAACACAGAATCAAAATTTGGGTAGGGAAATAGGGTAGAATCCTGGGCCTAAAATGTCAAAAAGAAGTAACTAATAGGAAAACAGCCAAAAAATATCCCAGGGTCATAAATTTCTATTTGTAAAAAAAAATTAACCTTTAGAAATTTTTTTTTTTAGGCCGGGCACGGTGGCTCATGCCTGTAATCCCAGCACTTTGGGAGGCCGAGGCTGGCAGATCACCTGAGGTCATGAGTTCGAGACCAGCCTGACCAACATAGAGAAACCCCGTCTCTACTAAAAATACAAAATTAGCCTGGTGTGGTGGCACATGCCTCTAATCCCAGCTACTCAGAGGCTGAGGCAGGAGAATCACTTGGACCCGGGAGGTGGAGGTTGCTGTGAGCGGAGATCACGCCATTGCACTCCAGCCTGGGCAAACAAGAGCGAAACTCTGTCTCAAAAAAAAAAAAAAAAACACACACACACACACACACACAGGACAACAGGGCTCTTGCTTGGAATCCCAGCACTTTGGGAGGCCGAGACGGGTGGATCACGAGGTGAGGAGATCGAGACCATCCTGGCTAACACGGTGAAATCCCATCTCCACTAAAAAACACAAAAAACTAGCCGGGCAAGGTGGCGGGCGCCTGTAGTCCCAGCTACTCGGGAGGCTGAGGCAGGAGAATGGCGTAAACCCGGGAGGCGGAGCTTGCAGTGAGCTGAGATCCGGCCACTGCACTCCAGGCTGGGCGACAGAGCGAGACTCCGTCTCAAAAAAAACCAAAAACAACAAAAAAAAACATATTGCCAGGCAAAAATCGTTGGCTGCGTGTGGTGGCTCACAATGTTGGAAGGAGGAGGTGGAAGGATCACTTGAGCCCAGGAGTTCTAGACCACACTGGGGAACATAGTGAGACCCCATTTCTACAAAAAAATTTTTTAATTAGCTGGGTGTGGCGGCATGCACCTGTAGTCCCAACTACTCAGGAGGCTGAGACAGGAGGAATGCTTTAGCCCAGGAGTTCCAGGCTACCATGAGCCACAATCACACAACTCCACTCCAGCCTGGGTGACAGAGCGAGACTCCATCTTTAATAAATAAAATAAAATACTGTATATCATGGCCAGGCACAGTGGTTCACACTTACAATCCCAACACTTTGGGAGGCCAAGGTGGGCAGATCGCTTGAGATCAGAAGTTTGAGACCAGCCTGGCCAACATGGTGAAACCCCATCTCTACTAAAAATGCAAAAATTAGCTGGGTGTGGTGGCCCATGCCTGTAATCCCAGCTACTCAGGAGGCTGAGGCAGGAGAATTGCTTGAACCTGGGAGGTGGAGATTGCAATGAGCTGAGATCACACCACTGCACTCCAGCCTGGGTGACAGAGCGAGACTCTGTCTCAAAAAAAAAAAAAAAAAAGTACTGGCTGGGTGCGGTGGCTCACGCCTGTAATCCCAACACTTTGGGAGGCTGAGGCGGGCGGATCACGAGGTCAGGAGATCGAGACCATCCTGGCGAACACGGTGAAACCCCATCTCTACTAAGAATACAAAAAATTAGCTGGGCGTGGTGACGGGTGCCTGTAGTCCCAGCTACTCAGGAGGCTGAAGCAGGAGAATGGCATGAACCCGGGAGGCGGAGCTTGCAGTGAGCCGAAATCCTGCCACTGCACTCCAGCCTGGGCGACAGAGTGAGACTCTGTCTCAAAAAAAAACAAAAAACAAAAAACCAGAAATGTATTCCTTTGCAGTTCTAGAGGCCAGAAGTTAGTTCATCAGTATCACTGGGCCAAATAAAGGTATCAGCAGGGCTGTGATCCCTCCAGAGACTCTAGCATAAGTTAATTGCCTCCTTCAACTTCTGGTGGCTCCTGGGCACTCCTTGGCTTGTGGCCACATCACTCGAATCCCTGCATCTGTGATCACATTGCCTTCTCCTCATCTATCAAATTTCCCTTTGCCTCCCTCTTCTAAGGACATATGTAATTCCAGTTAGGGCCCACCAAATAATACAGGATAATCATTCCATCTCAAATCCCATATTATTATTATTTTTTGAGATGGAATCTCACTTCGTTGCCTAGACTGGAGTGCAATGGCACGGTCTCTGCTCACTGTAACCTCTGCTTTCCGGGTTCAACCAATTCTCCCACCTCAGCCTCCCAAGTAGCTGGGATTATAGGCACCCGCCATCATGCCCGGCTAATTTTTGTATTTTTGTAGAGACTGAGTTTCAACATGTTGGCCAGGCTGGTCTTGAACTCCTGACATCAGGTGATCTGCCTGCTTCAGCCTCCTGAAGTGCTGAGATTACAGGCATAAGCCACGGCATCCAGCCTCAAAATCCATAATGTAACATCCATTTTTGCCATATATGGTAACAGTCACAGATTCCCGGGATTAAGACATGGATAGCTTTTGGGGAGATATACATAGCCTACCACAGATAACTGCCAGTAAAAGTTTCTGTTAATACACAGGAGAGCTTCTTGATGGTCCCTAACCCTTCTTTCTTCACTCAATTCTTTCTATTTCAAGGCACCTTATATGAACAGGAGCTTAAAATTTTTATTATTTTTTATATTTTTAGAGACAGAATCTCACTCTGTTGCCCAGGCTGGAGTGCAATGGGGCAATCACTACTGACTGTAACCTCAACCCCCCTGGTCTCAAGCAATTCTCCTGCCTCAGCCTCCCAACTAGCTAGGACTACAGGCATGTGCCACCGTACCTGGCTCATTTTTATTTTTTATTTTTGTAGAGAAAGGGTCTCTCTATGTTGCCCAGGCTGGTCTCAAACACTTGGTCTCAAAGGATCCTCCTACCTCAGCTTCCTGAATTGCTGGGATTACAGGTATGAGCCATCGCACCCTGTTTAAAATTCTTTAAACTGCCAACTAAAATAATTTGTCTAGCAATGTCTAGCGGGCTACTAGAGATGAATACAAGTCTAAAAGCAGTAGAATCAAGCATGAGGAAAAAAACACCAGAAGTCCATTGTTTTGGCTACTAAACAGAGCAAGATTAATAGGAACAGCCTAAACAAGTGAAGCACTCTAAAACTAATTTGGTGAAATCATTCATTGCACATCTATGGTGTGCTGCTATCCTAAGACTTGTGAGGATACAAAGAAGTTAGAAGACACCTCTGAGTCAAAGTGTTTACTGTCTAATGATTCCTTTTGCACTAAAGAGTTAATAGCGGAAAAAATACAACAAAGTAGCCTAGATTTTCGATAATGCCCAACTTTGGAACAGATTATGCAAATCCATGCTAAGACCAACACAAAAGAAGCAGGTTGATCTCCTGCTGTAGTTACATAATTGCTATGGGCAGTGAGAAATTGGGGCCATCTCTCTGCAGATAAAAATATGATTGCATTCAATATGCAAAGTAATGCACATATTGTAGCAAAAATGAGAAAATGTCAATATTTCATAACTTTAAAAGTTAGAATGGCATATGATTCGGGCAGGATCAAAATATAGGCTTGCGGCCGGGCGCAGTGGCTCAAGCCTGTAATCCCAGCAGTTTCAGAGGCCAAGGCAGGCAGATCACCTGAGGTTGGGAGTTTGAGACCAGCCCGACCAACATGGAGAAACCTGTCTCTATTAAAAATACAAAATTAGGCCTGGCACGGTGGCTCACGCCTGTAATCCCAGCACTTTGGGAGGCCGAGGCAGGCGGATCACGAGGTCAGGAGATCGAGACCATCCTGGCTAACATGGTGAAATTTCGTCTCTACTAAAATACAAAAACAAAATTAGCCTGGCATGGTGGTGGGAGCCTATAGTCCCAGCTACTCAGAAGGCTGAGGCGGGAGAATGGCATGAACCTGGGAGGTGGAGCTTGCAGTGAGCCGAGATCACGCCACTCTACTCCAGCCAGCAATAGAGCGAGACTCCCTCTCAAAACAAACACACAAACAAACAAAATTAGCCAGGCGTGAGGGCACACGCCTGTAATCCCAGCTACTCAGGAGGTTGAGGTAGGAAAATCACTTGAACCTGGGAAGAGGAGGTTGCAGTGACCTGACATTGCACTACTGCACTCCAGCCCAGGCAACAAGAGAGAAAATCTGTCTAAAAAAAATACATATATATAGGCTTACATAGGCAAATATGAAATTATGTTGAGACTAGATTTTATCTCTTGGTACTAACATAATCCACGGCATCACGTTGGAAAAAAGACAAACATCTTCACTTTGCTGTCCTTTAGATGAGAAAAGTAAACACCTTTCTCTTTTATGAGACAGAAAATTTAGGTCTTATGCCAGAAAGGACTACTAGGAAGTTGAATTGTTCTGGAAAGTGTATCACATAAAGAGAAATTAATACAAACCATGTAAACCTTTATTATATAACTCGACAAATGTATTCAGAGCCTCTACAATGTGCAAGGCCTCCAGGGAGTGAAGAGATGAAAAAGAAACAGTACCGGTCTCCAGGGAACTGGTTTCTAGTTTCCCAGGAATGGTAATTAGAATATAAGTCAGAAAAGGCCATGTCATAGATACATACACAGTTCTCTGAGGGTCCAGGGTTGCTGACATCGGCAAAGGCTTTAGGGAGGACACAGCGTCTGAAATGTGACTTGAACGATATGTAGGTCAAAGGACCTTTGGAGATGCAATGGGAGGATGGGCCAGGTAGAAGAATCTGGCACAGAGCTTGGAGAACAGCTTGGAGCACATTTGAGAAAAAGTGAATAATCCATTCTTATTGAGATTGGGTTTATATAGCTTTAGGGCATTTGAAGTATCTTTGTATAGGAAAAAGTCTAGGAGAAAATTAGAGGCAACTAAGTATGCATGTATGTATGTATTTATTAATTTATTTATTATTTTTTGGAGACAGGGTCTTGCTCTGTCACCCAGGCTGGAGTGCAGTGGCTTGATCACAGTTCACTGCAGCCTTGACATCCCGGGCTCCAGTGATCCTCCCATCTCAGACTCCTGAGTAGTTGGGGCTATAGGCGCACACCACCATGCTTGCCCCTTGTTTTGTATTTCTTGTAGACACAGGGTTTTGCCATGTTGCCCAGGCTGATCTTGAACTCCTAGCTCAAGTGATCTGCCTACCTCAGCCTCCCAAAGTGGTGGGATTACAGGTATGAGCCACCACACCCGGCTGTTCCCCATTTTAGATGCCAATCACAAGTCCCAGGTTCTGACCTGTACTTCTGACCCACCAGCTATAAAGTGGGGTTCCCATGACTCCCCCGTTAGGTTCAATTAGTTTGCTAAAGTGGCTCAAAGACTCAGGGAAATGCTTTTAAATTATGTTTACCCATTTATCTAAAAGAATATTACAAAGGATATGGATGAACAGTCAGATGGAGGAGATGGCATAGGGCGAGGTATGGAAGAAGGGGTGTAGGACTTCCATGCCGCCTCTGGGAGCACCTCCCTCCAGGAAACTCCATGTGTTCAGTTATCTGGAAGCGCTCTAAACCCTGTCCCTTTGGGTTTTTGTGGGGGCTTCATTATGTACTCATGACTGATTAGATCATCGGTCTTTGCTGGTCAGCTCAACCTTCAGCCTCTCTCCCTTCCCTGGAGGTCCATGGTTGGTGGGGGGGGGTAAAATTTCTAACCCTCCAATCACATGGTTGGTTCCCCTGGCAACCAACCCCCATTCTGAGGCTATTCAGGAGCATACCAAAAGTTACCTCATTAGAAAAAGAGGCCCCAATCACAGGAATTTCCAGGGAATTTTAGGAGCTCTGTATCAAATGCACCTATCACTCAGGAAATTACACAAGTGTTCAGAGCTCTGAGTCAGGAACCAAGGTCAAAGACCAAATATTAGAACAAAAGATCCTCCTAGCACCACTATTGCTCAGGAAATTAGAAGGGTTTTAGGAGCGCTACATCAGGAACTGCAAATGAAGATCAAAATATGTACCTTACAATGTCACAGACAGACACCGGAGATTGTTTGCATATGGACGGATTGATTAAATAAATCATCATATTGAGGATAGCAGGAATCAAGTTTCTCACTGGCAGAAATGGAGTTATACATATGGAAAGTGAAAAAACTAGAAGAACTATTTGGTGTTGGATTAGAAAGGTATTAGTGCAAATTCATAATTTTAAATATACATAGATGGATGTAGAAATAAATATAGATGTAAATGTGTGTATATGTAAAAGTTTATATATATAAATGCTCACATATATGTACACACATACACATATTTCATATATTCTCTAGCTCTGTCGACAAAAAGGGCCTGAGAACAGTGACACCTAACAGCAACGCATACACATAATGCCCAGATCTTGGTTTTTCTTTTCTTTCTTTTCTTTTTTTGAGATGAGGTCTCACTATGTTGCCCAGGCTAGTCTCAAACTCCTGGACTGAGGAATCCTCTGCTTCTGTTTCCCAAGTAGCTGGGATTGCCGGAACATACCACCATGCCCAGCTTAGCTCTTGGTTTCTTTTTATTTATTTATTTAGACTTTTTGAGACAGAGTTTCGCTCTTGTCGCCCAGGCTGGAGTGCAATGGTGTGATCTTGGCTCACCGCAACCTCCGCCTCCTGGGTTCAAGCGATTCTCCTGCCTCAGCCTCCCAAGTAGCTGGGATTACAGGCATTCACCAACATGCCTGGCTAATTTTGTATTTTTAGTAGAGACGGGGTTTCTCTATGTTGGTCAGGCTGGTCTCAAACTCCCAACCTCAGGTGATCTGCCTGCGTCAGCCTCCTAAAGTGCTGGGATTACAGGTGTGAGCCATCGTGCCTGGCCAGCTCTTGGTTTCCAAATACCATTCTCCACCGAAAGGAACCAGGGGCCCCTTGCAGAACGGCTGATTCCAGGGCTGAGGCAGATGCTGGACATGGTGGCTCGTACCAGAGGCTGAGACAGAGGATTGCTTGAACCCAGGAATTTAAGACTAGATTACAGGCCATTTATTTTTATAGAATGTCTTTCAATTTAGGTTTGTCTGAGGTTTCATCATGATTATCACTGCGGTGAGTGATGTACTCCAGCCTGGGCAACAGAGCGAGACCCTGTATCTAAAAAAAAAAAGATTTTTTTTTTTAAACTGGAAGTTTGATGAGGAATGGAATATTTACATAGCTTCAAGGTATTCCTCACAAAATACTTAATTACAAAGAGAAAAATAGTAACTTTACAATGGAAAAGTCTGGAAGACACCATCTTATTCAAGTGATCAAAATTAGCCACATCAGTGATGAGACAAATTGACATCATGCTATCGGAAGAACACAGCGTCACTTCTCTGATTGTTCTGCCAAAGGAGCATGAATCTAATCATGATAAAACCTCAGACAAGCCTACATGGAAAGACATTCTATAAAAATAAATGGCCTGTAATCTAAAAGAGTATCAAAGTCATAGAAGTAAAAGAGTCTAAGGAACCATTCAAGATTGAAGAAGACTGAAGACCTATAATAACTAAATACAGCCATCATTTCTGAACATTGCTGATTGTGATGATTGTGCTGGAGGAATATTCTTATTAGTAAGAAATACTAAAGTATTTGGGCATGATGGGGCATTTTCACTGCTGAAGCTTTGCAAGAAGTCTCTGAGTCAGAGTTTAGTGTCCAGGATGTTTGTTAGGGAGTGTCTTTGGGATCGACACCTGTGCCAGGGCAGAGGCGGAAGCAGGCTTAGACAGAAGAAAAAATAAACTGTATGTAAGGAAGGCCCAGCAGCCTCAGCTGACCTCATGAGGAGCTCTGGAGCTACAGTGACCCTTGGGCATTGTCCCAAACCAGCCTGAAAGGGCTAGACTTTCAAATTATACCTTGATCAGCCACTGGATGAGGACTGTTCCCAAAAGGGCATGAGCTTGGGTGAGGTTGCTTTCTGCAACTGTAGGAGTTGATGACTGATTGCTGTCTGCTGACAGCACTCCAAGTAGAGGGGACAAGAAGTCTTTCCATAAAGGGAAGCTCAGTGGCTTCACCCCACATCCACTTCTTCATATATGTTTGAGTAGTAACTCCTGCAAGATTTCTGATAGGCCTGTCTCCCTGGGGAAACTTAGGAAAGGAAGACTTGTAGGACAAACTATAGCTGCCTCTGCTATAGCTGGTCCTGGGGCCACAGTCAAAACGTATAGGCTTTCTAGGCCAGGCGCGGTGGCTCATGCCTGTAATCCCAGCACTCTGGGAGGCGGAGGCGAGCGGATCACTTGGGGTCAGGAATTCGAGCCAGCCTGGTCAACATAGTGAAACCCTGTCTCTACTAAAAATACAAAAATTAGCCAGGGATGGTGGTGCACGCCTATAGTCCCAGCTACTCAGGAGGGTGAGGCAGGAGAATCACTTAAACCCAGGAGGCAGAGGTGGCAGGGAGCTGAGATCACACCACTACACTCCAGCCTGGTCTACAGAATGAGATTCCGTCTCAAAAACAAACAAACAAACAAAACAAAAAAAAACTTACAGGCTTTCTAAATTCCTCTCATTCTCAGCTACCACCTCTTTCAGCCTTGGTAACTTACCTTGGGAGGCGATTTAGATTCCCATCTCAGAAAGGTCTGAGTTCCTGGTCACCAGGCCTTTCTTTCTGAGGACAGAGTTGCTGTATTATCCACTTACCTTCACAACAAGGCAAGGGAATAACATGAGGCATTCAAGCAGATCCTCAGAGCACTGAAACACTTTTCCTTTCCCTTATTGTATAACAGAAGAAGAACTAACTCCTTCTGATGACCAGGGTCAATACCCTTGCCAAGATTGTTGGTCTATTTCTAGCCTGCTTGTCTCTGGATTCTAGGAGTCCTCAATGCCCAGGTGGCAGCTTTTGCTAGTAATTCAGACTTTGGCTGCGTCCCCTGGTGGAAATATTTCCCTTTTATTTTTTATTATTTTTTTGAGACAGAGTCTTGCTCTGTCACCCAGGCTGGAGTGCAGAGGCACGAGCATAGATCACTGCAGGCTCCAACTCCTGCACTCAAATGATCCTCCTGCCTCAGCCTCCCAAGTAGCTGGGATTACAGGTGCCCACCATCACAGCTAGCTAATTTTTGTATTTTTAGTAGAGACGGGGTTTCACCATGTTGGCCAGGTTGGTCTGGAACTCCTGACCTCAGGTGATCCACCCACCTCGGCCTCCTAAAGTGCTAGGATTACAGGCATGAGCCACCGCACCGGGCTTGCTTTTTTTTTTTTCTTTTTTTGAGGCAGAGTCTCACTCTATTGCCCAGGCTGGAATGTAGTGGCATGATCTCAGCTCACTGCAACCTCTGCCTCCAGGTTCAAGAGATTCTCCTGCCTCGGCCTCCCGAGAAGCTGGGATTACAGGCATGCGCCACCGTGCCTGGTTAATTTTTTTTCTTTTTTTTTAAGACGGAGTCTTACTGTGTTGCCCAGCCTGAAGTGCAGTGGCACCATCTCGGCTCACTGCAGCCTCCAGCTCCCAGGTTCAAGTGATTCTCCTGCCTCAGCCTCCAAAGCAGCTGAGACTACAGGTGTGCCCCACCACGCCCGGCTAATTTTTTTGTGTGTTTTTGGTAGAGACGGGGTTTCACCATGTTGGCCAGGCTGGTCTCGAACACCTGACCTCAAGTGATCCACCCGCCCTCAGCCTCCCAAAGTGCTGGGATTATAGGTGTGAGCCACTGCGCCCAGCCTCCATTTTTAAAATTATAACCATTTAAATGGGTATAAAGTGGTATCTCATTGTAGGTTTGATTTGCATTTCCTTAATAACCAATTATGGTGATCATCCTTTCATGTGCTTATTTTCCATTCGTATTTCTTCTTTGGAGAAATGTCTGTCAAATCCTTTGCCTATTGTAAAAATGAGTTATGTATTTTATTAGTATTGAGTGAAGAGTTTTTTTTAATATATTCTGGCTAGTAGACAGACTCTTATCAGATATATTATTTACAAATATTTTCTCCCACACTTTGGGTTGTTAACTTTCCTTTTTTAAGGTTTCCTTTTTATTTTAGTTTCCCTCTTTTTATTTTATTTATTTATGTATTTATTTTATTTTTTTGAGACAGGGTCTGGTTCTGTTGTCCAGGCTGGAGTGCAGCGGTGCAAACATGCTCACTTCAACCTCCACCTCCTGGGCTTAAGCCAACCTCCCATCTCAGCCTCCTGAATAGCTGGGACTACAGGTGCATGCCACCATGGCTGGCTAATTTTTGTATTTTCTGTAGAGGCAGCGTTTCACCATGTTGCCCAGGCTGGTCTTGAAGTCCTGAGCTCAGATAATCTGCCTGTCTTGGTCTCCCAAAGTGCTGGGATTACAGGTGTGAGCCACCATGCCTGACCTATATTTATTTATTGATATGGGGTCTCACCCTGTTGCCAGGCTGGAGTGCAATGCTGCAATCATGGCTTACTGCAGCCCAGACTTCCCAGCTCAAGTGATCCTCCTGCTTTCACCTCCCCTGTAGCTGCGGCCACAAGGGTGGTTTTTTTTTGTTTGTTTTTTTTTTTTAGAGATTGTGTCTCCCTGTGTTGCCCAGGGTTGTCTCAAGCTCTTGGGCTCAAGCTATGCTCCTGCCTCGGCCTCCCAAAGTATTGGAACTACAGGCATGAGCCACTGTACCTGGCCTCGTTTTCACTTTCTTGATGGGGTCTTCTGAAGCACAAAAGTTTTTCATTTATATGAAGTCCAAATTACCTATTTTTCTTTGGTTGCCTGTGCTGTTGGTGTCATATCTAAGAACCCATTGCCTAATTTAAGTTTTCTTCTAGGAGTTTTGTAGTATTAGCTCTTGCATTGACCCGTTTTGTGTTAAATTTTAGTGTACTATATGAGATAAGGTCCAATTTCATTTTTTTGCATGTGGCTATTCTTTTCTCATATAATTGTTTTGGCATTTTAGAAAACTTTTCAATAGCCGGACACAGTGGTTCACGCCTGTAATCCCAGCACTTTGGGAGGCTGAGGCAGGCAGATCACAAGTTCAGGAGTTCGAGACCAGCTTGGCCAATATGGTGACATCCCGTCTCTACTAAAAACACAAAAATTAGCTGGGCATGGTGGCATGCACCTGTAGTCCCAGCTACTCGGGAGGCTGAGGAAGGAGAATCTCTTGAACCCAGAAGGCGGAGGTTGCAGTGAGCTGAGATCGCGCCACTCCATTCCAGCTTGGGTGACAGAGGGAGACTCCATCTCAAAAAAAAAAAAAAAAATTCAATAGCTTTAGGGGTACAGTTGGTTTTTGGTTATATGGATGAATTGTACAGTGATGAAGTTTGGGCTTTTAGTGTACCTATCACACTAGTAGCATACTTTGTCTCCAGTGGGTGATATTTTATCCCTCACCCCGCTACCACCCTTCCTGTTTTGGCACTCTTGTTGAAAATCATTGCCCATTGCTATGACTTGAATGTGTCTTCTCCAAAATTCAGGTGTTGCCAATGTGATAGCATGAAGAGGTGGGGACTGTAAGAGGTGATTGAGGCTATGAGGGATCCTTTCTTGTGAATGAGATTAGGGCTCTTATGAAAAATGTTTCATGCAGTGTTCAGTCTCTTGCCTTCCACTTTCTGCCACGTGAAGACACGGCATTCCTCCTCTCCAGAGGATGCAGCCCTCACCAAACAGCCAAACCTACCAGTACCTTGATCTTGGACTTCTCAAGCTCCAGAACTGCAAGAAAATAAGTTTCTGTTCTTTATAAATTACCCAGTCTCAAGTATTTTGTTATAGCACACAAGCAAATTAAGACAGCCATAGATAAACATGTTTATTTCTAGACTCTCAATTCTATTCTATTGGTCTGTATGTCTATTCTTTTGCTAGTGCCACAGTTTTTATTACCATAGTTTTGTAGTAAGTTTTGAAATTGGGAATTGAGTGGTATACCTTTGGCCTTTTCCTTTCTTTTTTTTTTTTTTTTTTTTTTTTGAGACAGAGTCCCACTCTGTCCCCCAGTCTGGGGTGCAGTGGTGCAACCTCAGCTCACAGCAACCTCTGCCTGCTGGGTTCAAGCGATTCTCCTGCCTCAGCCTCCTGAGTAGCTAGGATTACAGGCATGAGCCACCACACCTGGATAATTTTTGTATTTTTAGTAGAGACAGGTTTCACCATGTTGGCCAGGCTGGTCTCGAACTCCTGGCCTCAAATGATCTGCCCACCTCAGCCTCCCAAAGTGGTGGGATTACAGGTGTTATCCACCATTCCTGGCCACATGTAGCCCTTAATAGGGAAGAATGACTCACTTCTGTAGACTCAGAGGGTCAAGAAGAATCTGGGAATTCAAGATTTTGGGGGGCATCAACCAAGATGTCCCTATCCCATGTGTCAGAGCCTCTCTCTTTCCCAACCAGAGCCCTGACCTAATTTGGTTGGTAGTTTAATCTTCTTTGGAGTTTGGCTACACTGATGATTTAGTCTGGGTCTTGTCCTCAGCATCTCTGCCTTCCCACCTTAGGTCACAAAAGTCTCTTTACATGCTACCAGAGACCCTCTGGCGAAAGCTTTCATTTGGCTCTTAGTTGCCTGGTGGTTACTCTCTTAGCCTTTTGGTTTCTTTTCCTAGAGCTTCCACAGAGGTAAGCAATAACCATACAATCCCATTGTCCTTAGAACTACTATTCCTGCCATATATTGCTTGAGCTAATACATTCTCTTTCATTGGTATACCATCTCAGTTCACCACTGGTGAAAGTTTTAATATCTGGCCGCCACCTTGTGCCAGGGGTTATCTGGGTTCCATCTATTACCAGTAACAGGGTCCTCCCTACCAGCTAGGTGGGTGAGTGACCCAGTTCCAAAACTCCATCTTATCTGTGCTTTCTCAGACCTCTCCTGGCTCTGACTGTGGTAGTTTGGGTTTTCCAGGAAGTAGATTCCGAGACGGACTTCAGCGTACAGGATATTTATTAGGGAGGGCCCTTGGGATCAACATCTGTGAATGGGAGGGAAAGGAAATAAGATTGCACAGAGGGTGAAGTCGATCTGGGATGTAGGTTGATAGCCTCAGTTAACCCCACACAGGAATCTCTCCAGAGGAAATGGATCATCAGAGCTGTTCTGACAGGACAAAATAGCTAGGCCTTTTGTATTAGTCTTTTTTCACGCTGCTATAAAGAAATACCTGAGACTGGGTAATTTATAAAGAAAAGAGGTTTAACTGACTCAACAGTTCCACATGGCTAGGGAGGCCTCAGGAAACTTACAATCATGGTGGAAGAGGTAGCAAGCACATCTTAGATGGCAGCAGATGAGATAGAGAGAGAGTGTGTGTGAAAGAGGAACCATCTAACACTTATAAAACCATCAGATCGCCGAGCACAGTGGCTCACGCCTGTAATCTCAGCACTTTGGGAGGCTGAAGTGGGCAGATCACGAGGTCAGGAGTTCAAGACCAGCCTGACCAACACGGTGAAACCCCGTCTCTACTAAACATACAAAAATTAGCCGGGCATGGTGGTGCGTGCCTGTAATCCCAGCTCCTCAGGAGGCTGAGGCAAGAGAATTGCTTGAACCTGGGAGGCAGAGGTTGCAGCAAGCCGAGATCGCACTATTGCACGCCAGCCTGGGCAACAAGAGTGAAACTCCGTCTCAAACAAAAAACAAACAAACAAAAAAACACCATCTGATCTCGTGAGAACTGATTCACCAACACGAGAACAGCATGGGGGAAACCCGCCTCCATCATCCAATCACCTCCCACCAGGTCCCTCCCTCCACACATGGGGATTATGGGGATTACAATTTGAGATGAGATTTGGGTGGAGTCACAGATCCAAAGCATATCACCTTTCTACTTCTGCCTTGATCACTCATCGGATTTGGGCAACCCAGAAAAGGCACATCTTCTTGGGCAAGGTAGCTCTCTGCACATGAGGCAAGCCCAGAAGGAAATGGTAGCTGACAGCTGTGTGCTAAGCACAGTCCCCACAGCAGGGCAGCACCTTCCTTGAAGGGGGATCTGGTCAAAACATCACCACAGGTATCATGTCAGCAATTGACTCTCAAATTGTTCAAGTAAAAATTAATTATGCTATGTACGCAACTTTTCTGTTAGTTTGAAAATAAAATGCTTTTAAAACAAATGAACAGACTTACACAAATTAAATATGACTGAAAAAAGGTCTGAAAAAGAGCCTCCTGTTTTTTGTTGTTGTTGTTTTTTGAGACGGAGTCTCGCTCTGTGGCTCAGGCTGGAGTGCAGTGGCCGGATCTCAGCTCACTGCAAGCTCTAACTCCCGGGTTTACGCCATTCTCCTGCCTCAGCCTCCCGAGTAGCTGGGACTACAGGCCCCCGCCACCACGCCCGGCTAGCTTTTTGTATTTTTTTAGTAGAGACGGGCTTTCACCGTGTTAGCCTGGATGGTCTACGATCTCCTGACCTCGTGATCCGCCCACCTTGGCCTCTCAAAGTGCTGGGGTTACAGGCTTGAGCCACCGCGCCCGGTCTGAGCCTCCTGTTGCTGACACAAAGAAAGGAGCATGATGTTGAAAAGATGAAAATTCATTCGAATGAATAAAATATGGATGGCCAGAAGAATTAGTGAGAGGTAAGAGTGAAACAGTAAATTGAAGCTTCATCTTTGCTGATGCAATATAATTCCAGGCCTTCAGAATAGGGCAAGAATGCAGAATGCTTATTGCCTCACATTTACACTGGCCTTTAATTTCACCTCACCTCTTCTGAGTAGGTGAAGTCTCCTCTAGCTTGCCTTTAGTAGTTCCTGTTCCCTATCTCCCTCTTCCTTTTGTTCCTTTCCTCCTCACGACCATCATGAAAATTGGTCTGTGGAGATCTGAGTCTTTCCTAAGCTTCTCATACTGGGATGAAGATTATTTTTAGGATTAATCTGAGTCACAGAGGGAGGAGGGAAAGAACCATTTTAATCTTTTCCTTTTCACTCCTTCATAACCTGCTGTACGGCTAAATCATTTTACAAACACGTCTTTCCTCCTTTTCCCTAGGAATGCTTTGCCTTTTATTTTTCCTTTGGAAACAGTATCCATAAGCCTTCATCAGAAGCTTCTAAAAGTGGAAGGAATTTTTCTTTGTTAGAATGGACCACGGGCTAAATTAAAGGAGATTGCTATAAGCTGCTTTCATGTAAGTAAATCCATTTATTATTATAGCGGTTGTTGGGATCTGAGGGGTTATATAGTTGCCCCTGCTTCCCTTTCTCACTGGCCCCCTCAGCTATACCCCTGTCTTAGTCTGTTTTGTGCTTTTTATAACAAAATACCTAAGACTGAATAATTTATAAAGGAAAAAAAATTATTTGGCTCACAGTTGTGGAGGCTGGGAAGTCTAAGAGGGGACGGCATCTAATAAGGGCCTTCTTGCCGCATCATCCCATGGTAGAAGGCGGAAGGGCAAGAGTGATCTCACGAGGGCAAGACACTGAACTCGAAGCTTCCAGCTTTATTATAATCAGCATTAATCAATTCATGGGAGTGCAGCCCCTATGACCTAAACACCTCCCATTAGGCCCCACCTCCCAACACTGCTGCATTGGGGATTAAGTTGCCAACATACCCTTTTTGGGGAACACGTCCAAACCATAGCAACCCCACTCTGGATTTTCCCTTCTGTCCCTCCGAGGCTGAGCGTGGAAGGCACTCCTGCTTTCTGTGGAGAGATGCAGGCAGAGACTGTGTTTGACCTTCTTCCTTTGCAGCAACACGCTTGAGCATGCCTCATGTTTCACTGTTGGACCACATTTCTTTGAAGGGTAAATAAGCATGTGAACGCTACACTTTAAAAAACATCTCTACCAATTTACACATTAAACACTGAGGAAACAAGGAAGAACAAACAAACCCCCCCCCCACTAAGTTACCCCAAAAGGTGGGAGAAAGTTCTGTCTTGGATAAAATAGGCACTCAAAGGCTATCTGTTGAATGAATTGAATGAATGAAGAGAGATCTGGGCCAGGTGTGGTGGCTCATTGCCTGTAATCCCAGCACTTTGGGAGGCCGAGGAGGGCAGATCACCTGAGGTCAGGAGTTCAAGACCAGCCTGGCCAACATGGCGAAACCCCATCGCTACTAAAAAAGTACAAAACTTAGCCAGGTGTGGTGGCGGGTGCCTGTAATCCCAGCTACTCAGGAGGCTGAGGCAGGAGAATTGCTTGAACTTGAGAGGCAGAGGTTGCAGTGAGCTGAGATCGCACCACTGTCCTCCAGCCTGGGCGACAAGAGTGAAACTCCATCTCAAACAAACAAACAAACAAACAAACAAAAAGATCTGGCTTAACTTAGGTGAATGATAGTTTAAACAGGCAAGCTTCTGGCTGAAGATACTAACAACAACCCTCATTTAGAGTAGGTTAGCTTTTTCAGAGTGCTTCCACACACATTATCTCATGTACTCCTTGGACAGACCCTGCCCTGCGAGGGAGGGGAGCAGGTGCTATTTATACCATTTTAAAGTTGAGATTAAATGACTTGCCTGGAATCAAACAACTAAGTGGCAGAACTGGGGCCAACACCTAGGTCTGCTGACTACCACTGGCGCCAAGGCACCAGAGAGATTCTTCTGGTTTCAGAGTGGAGCCCCCAAGGGTTACTGTTGGAGGACTTGTCTTACTTAAAACTGTCATAGACTGTGTGGAAGCAGACCCATGTAGGAAACATCACACGGCTGAAATGGCCTTAAGCTCTCCAGGGGAGTAAACACCAAGCAGATGGATCTAAATTGAAAAGATAAGCTTCACACAGCTTATGTGAGTGGACAAAAATATGGCAAATGAGTTTCATTCTGTACTGAATTGGAATAATGCATTTAGTATTGTTAGTCTAAAGTCACTTAAAAGATGAGTTTGGAGCTGTGTTTTATTCTAAGAAAGAGACCCATGAGTTATTGTTGACTGTTTCCTAAAGTCATATAACAATATGCTAGGCCTCTTTGCTAAGAACATGGAAAACAGAACTGAAAGCATTATTTTGTCTTACATTTGACAAAATGGTAATGAAGTTATACGTGGAATCATGCATTTAATTCTCCCTGGAAACTGTAAAAAAGAGTCTAGTATTTCATAGATATACCAGGTCAGAGAAAGAGGTAACTAAAATGACCAAATAGATTTCCTAAGAAGAAAGTTGCTTTAAAAGTAGAATTAAATAAGGGGAAATTTGAAGGAAACCCCTATTCACCTTTCATTTTTAACAAACATTTATTTGAGAAACCACTATATTCAGACACTATGCTCAACACTAGAGTTTACAATGACTAAAACGCAGAAGTTCACAATCATTGTGTGAGAATACCAGCCAGGATGAATCATGAGTCCAACTCAGCACAGCTATTCTTGTGTGCTTAATGAATTGGCAGCTGGTTTAGGGTGCAATCTCTTGAACTTGGTTGGTATGTGTTGGTTGCCGAGGCCAATCAACCCTGGTAAACCTGCAATCAAGTTCTTCAAGCAGCAAGTCTGAAGGACTGGACCCTTCATATCAGCTAGAGCATAAAGTGAAGTTATGATTTATTAACAGTGTCATTAACATTTAGTTGTTTACCTGGGTCTAACAGATACCATCCTTCTCTGTGGTCTCAGCACTTCTGAGCTAGGAAGGTGTAGATAGTCCCTGCTTGTGACTGAATTATGTTCCCAAAAGTTGATTTCTAACTTGGTTGTTTGAAACTGAAAATGCATTTTTTTCCCCAGAGAATTAATGTTAGAAATACTGGTTCTGTTGTCAGGCAAACTCTTAGAAGGCCATGTAGCTTTGAGACTATAGAACTGTGACCTACGACATGGTTTCTATGGGAAAATGTGCCCCAGAAGGAACAAGGTCTTCCTTCCTACCCCACTTCCTACCTCCCTGTGTAATGCAGCCTGTGTGTTTACTACAGGAAGTGCTGCTCCCAAGAGTGGGCGGCTGGGCTTTGAGGCAGCCTTGGACACTTATCCCCAATGGCAGAGATATTCTCACTTCTCCTGCCCCAGCTCTGGCAGGGAGGGGAGTGGGAGCAGGTCGGGAGTCTGTCCCTGACCCATCTTCTTCAGGGCTGCTGGTGGGTGGGGTTCTAGCAAGACTGGCTACATAATTTCTGGGGCCCTTTGTTCAAAAGGCAGAAAAATAAAAATGCTGCTAAGCTAGTGAAGTATAAAACTTTTTTTCCTTTCTTCTGCTCTCTCTCTCGACTTGTTACAGTGTTTTAAATATGTGATTTAATGTTGTTCTATGTAAGAAAAAAGAAAAATTTAAATGATTAGCATGAATGTTATAATTCATTTTTATACTGTGCAAAACCAGTTTTAAATACAAATATAAGATCATTTAACTCCCGAGGCAGGAGGATTTGCTTGAGCCCAGGAGGCCAAGGCTATAGTGAGCTGTGTTTGCACCAATGTACTCCAGCCTGGGCAACAGAGCTAGAGCTCTATCTAAAAAAAAAAAAAAAAAAAAATTAACTCCTTTGTGGACTCACCAAAATGACACAATTTCTATTTTTTAGCTCTTACATACATATATAGTTGGTTATTACCAGAACAGTAGAAAAACTACACAAAACTACCTCAACTGTTATTTCACCTCTTTTTTTTTTGAGATGGAGTTTCACTCCGTCACCCAGGCTAGAGTGCAATGGTGTGATCTTGGCTCACTGCAACCTCCACCTCCCAGGTTTAAATGATTCTCCTGCCTCAGCCTCCCAAGTAGCTGGGATCACAGGTGCCCACCACCACGCCTGGCTAATTTTTGTATTTTTAGGAGCGATGGGGTTTCACCCATGTTGGGAAAACTGGTCTCAAACTCCTGACCTCAGGTGATCCACCTGCCTCAAGCCTCCCAAAGTGCTGGGATTTCAGGTGTGAGCCACCGTGCCCAGCCCTTATTTCACTTCTTGACGCACACACATTGTACTCACACTCCACCTTTGACTTACTGAGGAGTAAGAAAGTACTAAAAGGCAAAGGAAATGTCCTCAGCACAAGCAGTCAGCTAACACAGGGAAGTGACACAAGAAAGAAAAGATACGATACGGTACCTTGGACTTTAATGTCTTAGGATGCCATTGCCTTCTTTCTGTTTGAAGTTCTGGTTCCAGTGGAAAGCATGACTTCTCAGAACTATCAGGACCCCTACTTACTCAGTCGTAGACAAAACAGGCTTACCTTGTATAAATACTTATTTGCTTTGTCTCGTTGAATTCTGAGGCACTGTGGGCTCACCAGAATCCTGTGCACGTGGGTCATGGAGAATGATATATATGAATGGAGTGGCAATAAATAGTGAACATACTTATTGCATCTATCTCCTCTGCTCACCTGCGGCTTCACTGCCACATCTGATTTCACTACACAACGTGAGTTCAAAGACAAAATCATCAGGAATGTCGGCCAAGCGCGGTGGCTCATGCCTGTAATCCCAGCACTTTGGGACGCTGAGGCGGGCAGATCACGAGGTCAGGAGATCGAGACCATCCTAGCTAACCTGGTGAAACCCCGTCTCTACTAAAAATACAAAAATTAGCCAGGTGCGGTGGCGGGCGCCTGTAGTCCCAGCTACTTGGGAGGCTGAGGCAGGAGAATGGCATGAATCCGGAAGGTGGAGTTTGCAGTGAGCCGAGATATGGCCACTGCACTCCAGCCTGGGTGACAGAGCGAGACTCGGTCTCAAAAAAAAAAAAAAAAAAAAAAATCAGGAATGTCAAGATAGTCGTAGCAGAGCATTAAACCAAGCATGGGGTTCTTTTGCACACAGGGCCCTGTGTAATGCCCTGGTTGTGGGAGGGAAAGGAGAGAACTGTGGCAGTATGGGATGGGCATTCATAGGTTTAGAGGCCAGGGTGGGCAGGTGAATCTTAGGCCTCTTGAGCCCCTGGCTGTTTTTCTTCCAGAACACCAGAGCTAGGGGATTGCCAGAGACAATGATGAGTGCAGATAAAGACTGCAGAAGTGGTTATCAGTTTCCGGGGATGATGACATCCTCTGGGAAGGAAGTTCCAGTGGCAGTAATCATCAAGTGGCAAATGGCGGGTGAGAGGCGGGATTGTGGAAGGCAGACCTACTAAGCCTACCATATTATATACTAATTGATAAATGGAGCACTCAGAATGACCAGTGAAAGCAAATGTTGGGTACAGGTTTAGTTAGAGGTAGTGATTACCTTCTTCCCCAAAGGACAGGATAGCTTGACTACTGAAGTGTAAAGGAGAGGAGCATGACCCTTGTGAGTTGAAAGCTGCTTTGTCTCCACAACTCAAAATATTTATCATTCCCTGTGCATGGGCTGATGAACATCATGTCTATTCTTTCCTTTTATTTACTCTGGTCATGTGGCAGAGGCCCAGGTTGTTCTCAAAATCTGAGACTAGTTATAGAAGGCTTTGGGGTCTCAAGAGGTTCAAGTTGGACACTGTCTCCAGAAATTAGGAGTATCTGTTCTCCTCAAGCTATTGGGCCCCTCAAGATATAAGGAAAGACAGAATGCAATAAGAAAACCTTTGGACTAAATTTCCCTAAAGCTAGAAAGTGTCATTCTCTCTATGCTTCTCTTAAAAAGTGTGTGTTGGGGGAGGCTGTAAGTTTTGTATTACTAGTTTAATTCTACCATTTCTACAAATTTGCCCTGCTTGCAGAAAATACTGACTTCCAAAGCAGACAAATTAGAGGGGCTCTTTGGATTATTTATTTGGTTTTATAAATTTATCCCAATAGATATTTCCCAGTACATTCAAATGTTTAATTATATAACCATTATTCAAAAAGTAAATGTATAGTTTTTGTCTTATAAATTGATTTTATTACAAGGAAAGCCAGGTTTTGTCTAAAATATTTAATTTTTTTTTTTTTTTTTTTTGAGACAGAGTCTTGCTCTGTCGCCCAGGCTAGAGTGCAGTGGCACGATCTCGGCTCACTGCAACCTCTGCCTCCTGGGTTCAAGTGATTCTCCTGCCTCAGCCTCCCGAGTAGCTGGGATTACAGGCGCCCACTACCATGCCCGGCTAATTTTAGTATTTTTAGTAGAGATGAGGGTTCACCATCTTGGCCAGGCTGGTCTCGAACTCCTGACCTCGTGATCCACCTGCCTCAGCCTCCCAAAGTGCTAGGATTACAGGCATGAACCATTGTGCCTGGCCTTAAGTAATTTCTTACAGCTTTTTTATGAAATCCCATTTGTCATAGTCTGAGAAAATGATAGAACGTTTGTAAAATGTGTACCTGAAACGGGTTACTTGGTAGGAACTTGATAAATGATTGCTATTACCATTCTCCTCCTGAAGGATATATATATATATATATATATATTTTTTTTTTTTTTTTTTTTTGAGATGGAGTTTTGTTTTTGTTGCCCAGGCTAGAGTGCAATGGCACAATCTTGGCTCACTGCAACCTCTACCTCCCGGGTTCAAGCGATTCTCCTGCCTCAGCCTCCCGAGTAGCTGAGATTACAGGAGCCAACACACCCGGCTAATTTTTGTATTTTTAGTAGAGATGGGGTTTCTCCATGTTGGTCAGGCTGGTCTTGAACTCCTGACCTCAGGTGATCCACATGACTTGGCCTCCCAAAGCGCTGGGATTACAGGCATGAGCCACTGTGCGTGGCTTTTTTTTTTTTTGAGACAGAGTTTCACTCTGTTGCCCAGGCTGGAGGGTAGTGGCACAATCTTGGCTCACTACAACCTCCATCTCCTGGGTTCAAGCTATTCTCCTGCCTCAGCCTCCTGAGTAGCTGGGATTACAGGCACAAATCACCAGGCCAGGCTAATTTTTGTATTTTTAGTAGAGATGGGATTTCACCATGTTGGCTAGGCTGGTCTCGAACTCCTTACCTCAAGTGATCTGCTCACCTTGACCTCCCAAAGTTCTGGGATTACAGGCGTGAGCCACCGCGACTGGCAGAGGGGATAAACTCTTGTTGCCCCATCCAGTTAAATGTGGGATACTAGTTTTGTTTGCAGGTAGTCTTCCATTTCCAAAAAGCATTCCTGTGATCTGCCTCTCATCAAAACGTATGTACAGGTTTGATGGGTTTTGACTGAAAACATTCTCTCCATCATCTTTAACTATCGCCAGTCCTCATTATTCACAGATTCTGTTTGCAAATTTGCCTATTGCTGAAACTTATTTGTAATCCCGAAGTAGTCACAGCACCTTTGTAGTCACTTTTGAACATGCACAGTAACGAGATATTTGAGTCACCCTACATGAACATTGCCAGCTGAGGCCAAATAAGACAAGATTCTGCCTTCTTGTTTCAACTCTTGTACTGTAAACGAGTATCCTTTCCATGGTCTATTTGGTGCCATGATTTTTTTGTTTTTAGAAACAGGATCTATGTTGCCCAGACTGGACTCAAACTCCTGGGCTCAAGTGACCCTCCTGTCTCAGCCTCCTGAGTAGCTGGGACTATAGACTCATGCCACTGTGCCCAGCCATCACATTTTTTTGCTTTCTGTTGGTGATTTTGCTGTTAAAGTGGCCGCCGAATGTATTGCTGAAGTGCTGTATGGAGTTCCTAAGCACAGAAGGCTGTGAAGTGCCCTACAGAGAAAATACATGTTAGATAAGCTTTATTCAGGCATGAGTTCCAGTGCTTTTGGCAGTGAGTTCAGTGCTAATGAATCAACAATAAGTATTTTAAAAGGTGTTTTTAAACAGAAATACACATGAGACAAGATTATATATTCACTGGCTGATAAGAATGTTGTGCCAGAGGTTTGCAGGAACCTAACCTTGTACTTCCCCTAGGAGCAAGGGTTCAGTTTTCACTAATTTACTGTTCATGATGACTTTACAGAACATAAGTAACACAAATAATGAGAATCCACTGTAAGGATGAACTGTACTTGGCAATGAATTTCTTCAGTGGAAGGCTGTTTTGTTTATTTACAAATCAAATTACAATGTGTTCTTCTATAAACCATGTCTAGGAGAGCAGTCATTTTAAATTAAGAGTATAAACAGACACACAGAAGCTTCCAGTTGGAGACCATGGAAGTTATCAGCTGGCTGTAGGCCCCTCCTCTCCTCAGCAGTTCCTTTTAGAGCCTCCTTGACAGGTGGCCATTGTTTTCTGATTGAATGCTTCCAGTGATGTAGCACTCATTTCACGGGGAAGTCCTGTCCACCATGGCTCAGTTCCAACGTCCAAAACAGTCCTTTCTTATGCTAAGCCAATGCCTCTCGGTAACAGCCCTCTCAGTGGTTTTAGATCTGAACTCCCAGAGCAACCATTCTCTCCTCTGCACACAATAACCCCTCAGCAAATCTCTTCTGCAGGTTAATCAGACCCAATTCTCCATCTTTTCTTCAGAGAACGTGCTTTCCACACCCTGCCTGAATGTCTCCTAATGAATTACTCTAATTTGTTATGTGTGGTAGCCTTTGTAAATGTGGTGTCTATATTTGAACACATAAGTTCAGATATCTTGAGCTGAATCACGTAGGTGTGGTACCCCCTGGGACTTGGACACTGTTTCCTATTAACACATTT
This sequence comes from Papio anubis, assembly GCF_008728515.1. Taxonomy (NCBI): domain Eukaryota; kingdom Metazoa; phylum Chordata; class Mammalia; order Primates; family Cercopithecidae; genus Papio; species Papio anubis. The sequence continues at coordinate 170,529 of NW_022169035.1, forward strand.
TGTTACATTTTTTTTTTTGGCATCTGCTCACACTGCATTAATATCCCTTATTGTCACAATAGCAGGTTAAGCCAAGTCTCCCAAATCCTGGCCCTTTTCAAATGATTTTTCTGAACAAAGATATTGTACTTTATTGCAGTCAAATGTCATCTTTTTAAAAAGATTCTTTGCAACCTATGGAGATGATTCCGAGTAATTATTCTGAAATCTATCACACTGTTTTATATCTCCTTTAAGTTTAATAAGTACCTTAACTCAAAACATTGATAAAAATATTACCCAGCCGGGCACAATGGTTCACGCCTGTAATCCCAGCACTTTGGGAGGCCGAGGCGGGAGGATCACAAGGTCAGGAGTTTGAGACCAGCCTGGCCAATATGGTGAAACCTCGTCTCTACTAAAAATACAAAAATTAGCCTGGCGTGGTGGTGGGCGCCTGTAGTCCCAGCTACTCGGGAGGATGAGGCAGGAGAATCCCTTGAACCCAGGAGGCGGAGGTTGCAGTGAGACAAGATCGTGCCACTACACTCCAGCCTGGGCGACACAGACTCTGCCTGAAAAAATATATGTGTATTACACAAGACTAAAGAGGGGAAAATTTGTGTTGCTTTTCTAGAGAACTCTCTCAAGATTCCTTGTCATGCCATCAATTGGCACTCTGAATCAACCTTTCTCTGCTATAATCTAAACCCACATCACTCCATCTTATCCACAAAGGTGTCTTGCCTTCCTGAAATGACCAATTTCTTGGTTAAGTAATGTAAAAATCCTATTAAGAAAGGAAGTGGTATTTCTCTGTAATGACTTACTTGAAGAGAAGTCATGACGACCTGTTACATTTTCCCTAACATACTGTCTTTAATGATTTATATCAGACATTTTCCAGGGTTTACCATCAAATGTAGCAGTTTGTATTGCTAAACTCTATTTTCCATCCATTTTGAAAATCAAGGTATTTGATAGTTTATCTTCATAGCGTAACTTAACTGGAAGAAGATAAAACAAGAAGCCTAAAGAGGGAACTTAAAGAGGTAATGTGGGAGCAACTGGGTGACTTAACACACATCTCTGACTCATCTAAGCATTCACCAAGTCCACTTTACCCAATAATCTTTCTTGTATTACCATCTCCTTCCTCAGCCAGTAAAGGTACAATAACCATCTAAATATACTGTGTCTCTCTCATGAGATACAGTTTGGTTTGACTTCTCTATTACTTGCAACAGAAAAAATTTTTACTTACACAGGAAAGGGAGGCTCCTTAGAGGACATGGGAGTTTTGTTACCAGAAGACCATACATTGGATACAGGGCAGAAAAAACAATGGATTCTTCTACCTGCTCCAGGTCTCCAATCTCTTGCTCAATCTACTCTTCCTATTAATGCCAGTGTTATATTCTAAAATACTAGTTGTATCCTTTACATTCCTCTCCTACTCCCTTTAGCATAAAATCCAAAAGTTTTGGATGAAATCTAAAAGTAATCAAGGCCTTCTCAATGTGGTGCTAACTTGTCTTCAGTCTCCCAGGCCTATCAGACTTCTCCCATTTTCCAAAGTGTGCCCTGCATGCTCATGTCTTTTTTTCCAGATACTACCCGATGGAATCAAGCCCAGTTCAAATACTCTTTCTCCCTGTGTCCCCAGTTCTTATCAATTGTTCCTTCCATTATAGTCCAACAAGAGCAAGTAATTTGCATCTCTGCTCAGGACGCACTCATCCAGCTCACGCTGTACTTATTTTTTCTCTCCTGCGTTCCTCCACTATGGCAGTGACTTTCAAACTTTCAGCAATAGCATAGCTCATAGCAATAATAAGCAATAACTAGAAATACATTTTACATTATGTTCCAAGAGACACATTCATATAAACTATATATTTCATCAATTTTAAGAAGTACTTCCTCCATTTTAATGCCTGAAATCAGGATTTAGGTCAGGTGCGGTGGTTCATCCCTATAATCCCAGCACTTTGGGAGGCCTGAGGCAGGAGGATCACTTGAGCTTAGGAGTTGGAGATCAGCCTGGGCAACAAAGTGAGACCCAATCTCTACAAAAAATAATTAGCCAGGTATGGTGGTGCACACCTGTAGTCCCAACTACTCAGGAGCCTGAGGCAAGAGGATTGCTTGAGCCCGAGAGCTTGAGGCTGCAGTGAGCCATGATCACACCACTGCACTCCAGCCTGGGTGACAAAGTGAGAGTCTCTCAAAAAAAAAAAAAAAAAAAAAAAGATGTAGCAATAAGGTATCATATTTTGATAGAGTTTTCACTTTCTTAATAGTACATAAAATAATGGCATGTTTCATAATGAATGACATTTTCAGATCTGTTGAAATGTGTTACATAACCAAGACAAAAGTTGCACAAAACAATGTTTGCCCTTTCTTCTGGGCAAGCTCTCTTTGGTTTTTTGCTCCATTAAGACAAAATGCAAATTGTAATCCACTAAAATGATTTCACTACTCACCAATGGATCATAATCTGCAGTTTGAAAAAATGCTGAGAATTGAAACTTTTTTTGTTTTGTTGAGATGAAGTTTCACTCTTGTCGCACAGGCTGGAGTGCAATGGTGTGATCTCGGCTCACTGCAACCTCTGCCTCCCAGGTTCAAGCAACTCTCCTGCCTCAGCCTCCTGAGTAGCTGGGATTACAGGCGTGCACCACCACGTCTGGCTAATTTTGTATTTTTAGTAGAGAGGGGGTTTCACCATGTTGGTCAGGCTGGTCTCAAACTCCTAACATCACGTGATCCACCCGCCTCGGCTTCCCAAAGTGCTGGGATTACAGGTGTGAGCCACCACACCCGGCCTATGCCCAGCTAAATTTTGTATTTTCAGTAGAGACAGGGTTTCACCATGTTGGTCAGGCTGGTCTCGAACTACTAACCTCAGGTGATTCACCTGCCTTGGCCTCCCAGGGTGCTGGGATTACAGGCCTGAGCCACTGCACCCGGCCAAGCATTGAAACTTTTTATAGCTACAGAATGGGATTTATTTATTTATTTATTTTTTGGAGAGGGAGTCTCGTTCTGTCACCCAGATTGGAGCGCAGTGATCTCGGCGCACTGCAGCCTCCACCTCCTGGGTTGAAGTGATTCTCCTACCTCAACCTCCTGAGTAGCTGGGTGGCGCACGCCACCATGCTTGGCTAATTTTTTTTGTATTTTTTAGTAGAGATGTGGTTTTACCCTGTTGGTTGGGCTGATCTCAAACTCCTGACCTCAGGTGATCCACCCATCTTGGCTTCTCAAAGTGCTGGGACTACAGGTGTGAGCCACCACCTAGAATAGGATTAAGACCTAAAACCGGGCTGGGTGTAGTGGCTCACACCTGTAATCCCACCACTTTGGGAGGCTGAGGTGGGCGGATCACTTGAGGTCAGGAGTTCAAGACCAGCCTGGCCAACATAGTGAAACCCCCTCTCTAATAAAAATGCAAAAATTAGCTGGGTATGGTGGCGCCACCTGTAATCCCAGCTACTGGAAGGCTGAGACAGGAGAGTAGCTTGAACCTGGGAGGCAGAGCTTGCAGTGAGCCGAGATCCTGCCACTGCACTCCAGCCTGGGCCACAGAGCCAGACTCCATCGCACACACACACACACAAAAACTAAACTAAAACTGGCTGGGCCCAGTGGCTCACTCCTGTAATTCCAGCACTTTGGGAGGCCGAGGCGGGTGGTCAGGAGTTTGAGAACAGCCTGCTCAAGGTGGTGAAACCCCGTCTGTACTAAAAATACTACAATTAGCTGGGCGTGTGGTACAAGCCTGTAATCCCAGCTACTCAGGAGGCTGAAGCAGGAGAATCGCTTGAACCCGGGAGGCGGAGGTTGCAGTGAGCCGAGATTATGCCACTACACTCCAGCCTGAGTGACAAGAGCAAAACTCCATCTCAAAAAAAAAAAAAACCCAAAAAACTAAAACCAATTACATTAACATGACTTTACAATTCAACTATCTGCAATAAATATAACTTGAATTCCAAGAAACTCTTGCCCAAAACGGTGGAGTTGCAAATAACTTGATCGTGGTTTCAGGAACTTCCTAAAATCCATTTATCTCATTAAGTTACTGACAGAACTTGCCTTCATCAGGGTAAATAGCCCTCTGCTCTACTGAGTTTAACAACTATTTATCCCTTTAGGCTCTCTTCAAAACTCTCCCCATCCTCTGCCCACCCATCCTAAACTATGATATCACAAATTTGTCCCAAACCCAATCAGAACCCGTCACTGAAAAACCAATCTTAAACCAGATCCCTGGGCTGGGTGTGGTGGCTCACGCCTGTAATCCCAGCACTTTGGAAGGGCGAGGTGGGTGGATCACCAGGTCAGGAGATCGAGACCATCCTGGTCAACATGGTGAAACCTCATCTCTACTAAAAATACAAAAATTAGCTGGGCGTGGTGGCGCGCGCCTGTAGTCCCATCTACTCAGGAGGCTGAGGCAGGGGAATCGCTTGAGCAGAGGTTGCAGTGAGCCGAGATCGCGCCACTGCACTCCAGCCTGGCGACAGACCAAGGCTCTGTCTCAAAAACAAACAAACAAAAACCAGATCCCCCAAATCTTGTAATTATTCCATCCTTGACCTCCCCTTTTGAAAAGGTACAAAGATTCTGTCAACTTAGTGTCTCCCTTACTATTGTAAGCCAACTTTGCATTATCCACAGGTTATTTACCCGAAGTCAGCAGTGACACTGGATTAAACGCTCCTTGAGGGAAGGCACAGTGCTTGGTATTTATTCTCCCACCTTCTCTGGGTGATCAAACATTGACGGAAGAGGAAGGTAAATGAGTTCTCAAACAGTGAGAGGAAAAATGTCCTCAGGATCAGAGGAGAGCCTAGAGCAGGGGCAATGGGGCTGAAGGTAAGAGCTCTTGTTGCAGAAGTTGGAAATTCTGCGGTTGCAATAAGTCTCCCCTTTCTCTTGGTTTTATTCACTCATCACTTCTTCACACCTGGTACTCAGCTGACGTTGTTTTAAATATTAAAAAATAGAAAGCATTCCAGCTCACCCCAACCACTTAACTTCGTTACTCTGTGATTTTTTTTTTTTTTTTTTTTTTTTTGAGACGGAGAGTCACGCTTTCGCCCAGGCTGGAGTGTAGTAGCGCGATCTCAGCTAACGGCAAGCCCCCGCGGGTTTCACGCGATTCTCCTGCCTCAGCCTCCCGAGTAGCTGGGATTACAGACGTGAGCCACCACACCTGGCTAGTTTTTATATTTTTAGTGGAGACGGGGCTTTCACCACGTTGGCGGTGCTGGTCTCGAACTCCTGGCCTCAGGTGATCTGCCCGCCTGGGCCTCCCAAAGTGCTAGGATTACAGGCGTGTACCACCACGCCCGGCCCTTTGTGATTTTTTTTGAAGTGGCCTTTGCCTCACTCTTGAAGATGCCCATAATAATGGCTAAGGGGCTGTTGTATGGTTCTCATCGGCATTGTATGGTGATGAAGTCATTGAAAAAATATGCTGACCTGCGTCTCTAATTTCATAAATACTAAATTTCACATAAACACTGGAAAGGCTCCTTGGACTCAATAAGCCATTAAAAGTAATGTAAGTTTGCTTTTAGCCAAGAAGTGGGCCCAAGAAGGTACCCATCCACCTTTCTACGTTTCACAGTGCATCCCTTTTCAAATTCAAATTATTCTATCCCAGTTCCTGCAACAAGGCAGGTACTCTGGCCTCCCAGTCTTTGCTTACACTGTTCTCTCGGCAGAAACACCCTCCCCTTCACCTCCTGGTTACATCCGCTCCTCCAAGATCTAGCTGAAAGGCCACCCGTGGCGACCTCTCTCCTAAAAGCCTTCCTGCATACTCTCTGGCAGAATGAATGACCTCAGTACTTGGCCTCGGACGCGTCTGCCTTGTGCTCCGGCTGCCGCCTTCCAGCCTAATCCATCTTGAGGTCCAGCCTTCCTGGAGACTGAGGCCTCTTCCTCTCGGATTGCCCAGTGCTCTGCACGTAGTAGGTGCTTAGTAAACGCTCGCACTGGGTTTGGTCACTTTGTTCCCTTAATGCCGGGGCAGGTAGTGGAGCAGAAACGGCCCCGGCTGTCTTCCTTCTTGCCCGCCCGCAGGCAAAACCCCCGGAGGCGCAGGACTAGCCGCGTGCCTTTCCCACCGCCCCCGCGGCGCGCACAGCCCAGTCACGGGCGCTGGAAATTCCGGCGCGTGCGGGCGCGCTGGGCAGGGCGGGGGCGGGAGAACCCGTGGAGTGAGCCTGTGACGTGAGGGGGCGTGGCACGGCGAGGCCCCGCCCCCTCTCCCTCGCCCTCTCTCGCGGGTCGGGGTTACATGGCGGCGACTGCGGCAAAGCGAGAGCCTCGGAGACGCCGCTGCTGCCAGCACAGCCGGAGACCTGAGCCGACACTGGGGGCTGTCCGCGGGTCCCGCACTCTCTCAATGAGTCGGAGAAATCCCGTGAGTGTGTGTGTGTACGTGTGCGGGGTGCGCCGGCGGGGCGGCTCGGGAGGGCGCCGCGGCGGGCCCGGCAGCGGCGGAGCCGGCTCCCTCCTCCATTGTGTGTGACCCTCCGGCGGCTGCCGCTCAACAAAGGCGCTTTTGTTTGGTCTGCCGCCCGCCCCCTGCTCGTCCGCTTGCCCGCTCTCTCGGGCCTGGCCGGCGCGTCCCCGCGCGGGCCGGCGGGCGGCGGGCCGGGGTCTCCGCGTGGGGCCGGCGAGGCGGCCAGTGGGCCCCTCCCACCCGGCACGCCCCTCGCCGGTCGCCCTGCCGGGCTGAGCCCGTTCCCTGGCCCCGCACGCCGGCTGCCGCCCCGCCACCTGCGCCCGGCTCCGCGGGTTCGAAACCCAGCCGGACCAGAGGGCGGGCGAGCGAGGGGCGGCGGCCCGGGGAACATGAGGTGGCGTGGAGTCTCGCCTTCTTGGCACTCTGCCTTTCGAAATGCTCCCGCGTCTCCTCCCCCGTCCCACCCGGTGACTCGGCCTCAGCTGACTTCGGCCGGGCAAAGTCTCCAGTGGCGTAGCGCGCAGCGCTCTCCCGGCTCGCCTCAGAGCCCTGAAGTCTGCCCAAGTTTTGAGTCTAGCCATGAATGAGGTACTGAAAACTCGGAGACGAAATTCCTAATTTCCTCCCCCGGCCCTGCAGTCTTGCCTTAGCTTCTTTCGGGACCTTAAGTGGTGTTCTGTGAAAGTGCCCAAATGAAAGCTTGTTTTGTCGGTTCACCAGAAAGGGCCTTGTCACTTTGCTGTGCATTTTAGTCCGCCTTGTGAGTTGTGTCGAAAAGTAAAGGTGTTTTGGCAACCTTTTGTTTATTGACGAGTGTAGAACCCAACCGGTTCAAGTGTTACGGGGGAGCTCTGTGCAGCAGGAGCTTCTCGATTCCTTTCCTGTTTTATTTTTTCTTTTGCTTGTTCATTGGAAAAGGTCCAGTGAAAGGGACTGGTGAGTTGGAATTAGAAGCCGACTTGTATTAACGTCGTAATTCATGTTCATTGCTAAAGATGCAGTCTAAGTAATGACTTTTTTTTTTTAAATTTTAACGGATACAGATGATTTGTCAAGGGGAAAAATTAACATGCCGTACAATGAAGAGCAAGCAGCTTCAAAGTAATTTTCTGATGGCTGATTCTTCTAGCCTGTCTCTTACAGTTCCGATTGGGCATGTCCTCTCTCTTTAACGCTGGAAAACCGAGATGGAAAGAATGATCTGACCAGAAGAATGTAGGGTCCAAACAGGGCCTGGCCCTGAAATCAGGAATTTCTTCATAGAAATGTCAGATTTTAATTTTTAAAAAATAATTTTGAATTGGGTGAAAGAAACTTTGTCTTTAGATAGTAATTGTTCAAACATGTTTATGAAGTGTTTGCTATGTGCCAGGGAGTGTAAAGTCTTTTCACATATGTTACATCATTTAAGAATTGCCTTGTTAAGCGTGTCAAATTATTTATTGATGTCCTGAATTCAGTAATTGCAGTTAATCTAGAAAATATGCCAGATTTGAGCAGAACATATTTGATCACCTAGGTATTACTGTTCAGAAGAAAACACTGGAAAATGGAGAATATTTTAGGAAAAACTTAGTATATGAGGATATTTTGGAATTCAGTTATTTGCAAAAGAGGATTAGAAGTAGTCGTTGGCTACTTGTGATTAAAAAATCCAGAGAAGAGTGATCTGAAGTAAGTTAATTTTGCAATTAAAAAAATGCACTCATTCTAAAGACAAATGTTAGCACTAAAAGTGTTGCAGTGCTTTACATAAATTCATTTAAAGCATCGTGAGAATCAACTGACAAAATAGTAAGGTTTGCTGACTCAGGGTACTTTGCTGAAGGGGATGGGGTCGGGTAGGAGGAAGCTTACAAGTGCTGCTGCAAGTTTTGAGTTGGATGATGACTCATGCTGCCCACGGACTGCTACGTGGCTTTTTTTTTTTTTAATTGTATTTTTTTTTAAATGATAGGCTAAAATGTTCCTGTCCACATTGAAATTCTCTCTCATTTTTTTCTGAAGAGGAACAGCAGTTTCTATAAAGTAATGGCTTCTTAAATTGCATTTTAAAAGGATATCCTATACCCTACAGGTGGAATTGTGTAACGTTTGCTGAGAGGAAAGGTAAAACCAATTGCTGGTCAGGTGCTGAAATTAAATGTTTGATACTAACAGGTTTTTGGCTACTGCTGAGAGAGATTTGTTACAGGTTATTTATAAAGGACAGATAGTACTTTTATGGAGTCGTTAGAAATTGACCTTATATTTTTATTGGTTATGTGGGTTATCTTTATCTTTAATATTTAATCAGATATGGCTCTGAATATGAAAGTTTCACTCTCATGGAATTATTAAAACATTATATGTTGTGCTTTGTGATTTATGTGAATTTTCTGTTTTAATAAAGACAATTTGAAATAGGTATTAGGCACTATTTTTCATTTTTTTTAAGATAAGCTGAATGTACAGTTCCAAATTTAAAACTTTAAGTTGAAACTTGGTAATAAGATACATCTTTTGACTGATTTTAAAACAGGCAACGTTTAGCAAGTTGGCTTAAAATAAGATTGAGAGGGGGAAAAAGATTGAGAATGGCAGTTTAAGAGTGGGGCTGGGTGCGGTGGCTCACACCTGTAATCCCAGCACTTTGGGATTCCACTGAGGTGGAAGGATCGCTTGAGGCCAGGGGTTCAAGACCAGTATGGGCAACATAACAAAACCCTGTCTCAATTTTTAAAATAAAAGAAAAATTTCCCACCCATCCTCTAGTTTTTCTGTGTATACTGTTTAATTTTTCAAATGGATTTGAGGAGTTTGTGGACAGTAAAGTGTTTGTTGTTGTTTTTGTGAGACAGGGTCTTGCTCTGTCACCCAGGCTGGAGTGCAATGGTGCGATCACTGTTAACTGCAACCTCTATTTCCTGGGCTCAGGTGATCCTCCTGCCTCAGCCTCCTGAGTCCCTGGGACCACAGCTGTGTGCGACCATGCCTGGCTAGTTTTTGTATTTTTTGTAGAGATGAGTTTTCACCATGTTGCCCAGGCTGTTCTTGAACTCTTGGGCTCAAGCAATCTGCCTGCTTCAGCCTTCCAAAGTGTTGGGATTACAGGTGTGAGCCCCTGCTCCCGGCCCGTAAAATGTATTGTTAATGTGAATTAAATTTTTGGAACTATTTTGGAAGAGTATTGCGTGCTTTATATCTAGAGGATTTTTAAATAAAGTTTTAATTCAAACTTTAAAAAAAAAATTTCTAGTAAAGGAAACATAAAAATACAAAGTATTGAAAATTTTCAGAGCATCACATTACTTAGAGGTTTAACACATTTCCGGCATTGTTTTCAAATATAGGTAATTAGCTGTGGTGTGCATAATTCAGAGTTTAAAAACAAACTGAAGCCAGGGCAGTGGCTAACGCTTGGAATCCCAGCACTTTGGGAGGCTGAGGTGAGACTCCAAAAAACAAACAAACAAACAAAAACTGGATATCTTAGCTTGCTTCCTATCTGCAAGGTACTGTTTTATGAAATGCTGAGCCTTCTCACCACTGCTATCCAATTCCTTGTTACTTTTGAACCATTCGAACCTTGTGTTACTCTAGGTCCCCTGTTAAAATGGAAAGAAGATGCCTCAGAAGTAAATTCTGTGTGGCATTGTTGGCTGCCTTCATTAGTTCCTTCAGCCTGTTTTGTGGGCTGTTACATTACACAACAACCTGCCTGTGGTATGGGAATTTTGCTCATTTTTATTGCTGAGAGCCTTGACTGAGACTTTAAGAAAACAACTCCAATGTTACTGTAGTTAATGGCATTTTCCAGGGGTTGCTTTCATGTGAAGCTGATGCTTTTAAGGTGACAGTGATGTGGGCCAAGTCCAGCACTGGTTTTTTCATCTCCATGAACTGCCTATTTGGAAAATACTGTGTGGCTCTCTGATAGAGTTGGTTTTTTTGTTTGTTTGTTTTTTGTTTTTTGTTTTGAGATGAGTCTCACTGTGTCGCCAGGCTGGAGTGCGGTGGCGCCATCTTGGCTCACTGCAACCTCCGCCTCCCACATTCAAGCGATTCTTCAGCTTCAGCCTCCTGAGTAGCTGGGACTTCAGGCACACGCCACCATGCCCAGCTAATTTTTGTATTTTTTTTTTTTTTTTTAGTAGAGACGGGGTTTCATTATGTTGGCCAGGATGGTCTCGCTCTCTTGACCTCCTGATCCACCCGCCTGGGCCTCCCAAAGTGCTGGGATTACAGGTGTGAGCCACTGTGCCCGGCCCATAGAGTTCTAAAAGTTTTGTCTTTTATACATGTCAGTCTTCTAAGTCCATTTCTAAAAACTTGTTCAGAGATTGAATGCTTATATAGCAAATAAAATTTTCCCATTAATTTTCATTAAATTTGGTGTTTTTTTCACAGAAAAAAAATGGTATCATAAAACTTGTTTTTAGAATCCTAGCATTGGCCGGGCGCGGTGGCTCATGCCTGTAATCCCAGCACTTTGGGAGGCCGAGACAGGCGGATCACGAGGTCAGGAGATCGAGACCATCCTGGCTGACACAGTGAAACCCTGTCTCTACTAAAAAAAAAAAAATAGAATCCTAGCATTTGCCTCAGAAAAGTCTGCCTCTGCAGAGTGCAAATCTATATGCATTTAATTCTGTACAATCATAAAACTTTTAAAATATTACTGTTTTGGAGGTGTCATGGGCATTATCTTGCTTCATTCATGTACATCATTTGACAGTTAAGGAAACTAAGGCCTGGAGAGATCTAAGACCTTGGTACTGAAAGTGTGAATTCTGGACCAACAGTATTAGCATCACCTGTGAACTTGTTAGAAGTTAGAATCTTGACCTCATCTCAGTCCTACTGAATTAGAATCTTAGAATCTACATTTTTTTTGTAAATAAGAGGCACAATCTTGCCCTGTTGCCCAGTTTGGATCGGAGTGTAATGGTGTGATCATAATGCATTGCCACCTGGAACTCCTGGACTCAAGTAATCCTCTCACCTCAGTAGCTGGAATACAGGTGTGTACCATCATACACTGCCCTTTTTTTTTTTTTTTTTTTTTTTTAAAAGAAGTGGAGTCTCGCTGTGTTGCCCATGCTGTTGTCAAACTCCTGGCCTCCTACCATGCTGGGAAGAACCTACATTTTAACAAGATTTTCAAGTCATTCAGTGCGCATTCAGTTTGAGAAGCACTGCTTAATGATGCATACACCTGGGCAGTATAGTGAGACCCTGTCTCTACAAAATAAAATGAGCCAGTTGTGGTGTGCACACTGTAGTCCCAGCTACTTTAGAGGCTGAGATGAGAGGATTGCTTGAGCCCAGGAGGTTGAGGCTGCAGTGAGCCCTGATCGCACCACTGCGTTCCAGCCTGGGCAACAGCAAGAGACCCTGTCTCAAAAAAATACGTAAATAAATAAAAATTAAAATGATGCATACATGGTTGTTCAGCTCGTTAGTCTTCTGAGCTGCTCTTTCCACTGACCCTTCTGAAAAAAGTCAAATGGAAAATGTAGAAGCTAATCACTGCCCAGTTGAACTTTCTATGATGATAGATGTGTTCCAGTGAGGTAGCCATTGGCCGTGTGTGACTGTTGAATACTTGACGAGCAAGTAGTGCACTTGAGGAATTGAATTTTTTATTTAATTTTAGTTACTTTAAATAGCTGGACGTAGCTGGTGGTTACATGGACAACACAGATCTAGATGATCTTTGCCCACTCTAAAATCTAAGTTGTAATTTAATAATGGGTTAGACTCAGTTTAATAATTGTTCTCTCCTAATGTACAAATTGGAGAGAGGGTATGTTGACTTAGTTTTTCTCATATGCCCAGATATTATTTTAGTATGTATTATAAAACAGTGCTGATTTTCTAATTGATACATCTGTGTTCAATAAAGTAGATAATCTAAGTTGTAAGAAAGTCCATTCCTTCCCATCTAAGAGGTATTTTCACTTGTATTTTTTAAAAGTGGCTGTTATTTGCTTAGTTATTCTGTGGAAAGCATTGACAGGATAGTTTTTGCCTCTGGCCTAGTACCTCTAGGCTTGTTGGCACTTGTTGGTAACTTCCAGATTGATCTGCTGTTTATGTTAATTCCAGGTGCTGAAACAGAGTGGTTCTTAACCTCCCACCTTTTTTTTTTTTTTTGAGAGGGAGTTTTGCCGTTATTGCCCAGGCTGGAGTGCAGTGGCATGATCTTCACTCACTGCAACCTCCGCTTCCTGGGTTCAAGTGATTCTCATGCCTCAGCCTCCCAAGTAGCTGGGATTATAGGCATGCGCCACCACACCCAGCTAATTTTGTATGTTTAGTAGAGATGGGGCTTCAACCATGTTTGAAGTAGATAAAGTAACCTAACCTCAGGTGATCCACCTGTCTCGGCCTCCCAAAGTGCAGGGATTACAGGTGTGAGCCACCACGCCTGGCCTTAACCTCCCACCATATGCAATGGGAAAATTCTAACCCTGTAGTCACAGGCCTATGTCCAAATTCCGGCATTTACTGGGTGTGTAATTTCATGAAGTTGCTTTTCTTAGAGCATCATTGTTCTTGTTTATAAAATGATATTTACAAGACTGTAGTTAGAGAAGAGAGAAATAATTTGTCATTTAGAAAATGCCTGTCATGGCTGGGCGCGGTGGCTCACGCCTGTAATCCCAGCACTTTGGGAGGCCGAGGTGGGCGGATCACAAAGTCAGGAGTTCTAGACTAGCCTGGCCAACATGGTGAAAACCCGTCTCTACTAAAAATACAAAAAATTAGCCAAGTGTGGTGGTGCATGCCTGTACTGCCAGCTACTCTGAAGGCTGAGGCAGGAGAATCACTTGAACCCAGGAGGTGGAAGTTGCTTTGAGCCGAGTTCGCACCATTGCACTCCAGCCTGGGCGACAGAGCGAGACTCCATCCTGAGAAAAGAAAACAAAATGCCTGTCGCGGCCGGGCACGGTGGCTCATGCCTGTAATCCCAGGACTTTGGGAGGCCAAGGCGGGCAGATGACAAGGTCAGGAGTTCAAGACCAGCCTGGCCAGCATGGTGAAACCCCATCTCTACTAAAAATACAAAAAAGCTGGCCATGGTGGTGGGTGCCTGTAATCTCAGCTACTTGGGAGGCTGAGGCAGGAGAATTGCTTGAACCCAGTGGGGGGAGTTTGCAGCAAGCTGAGATCATGTCACTGCACTGTAACCTAGGCGACAGAGCGAGACTCCTTCTCAAAAAAAAAAAAAAATAGAAAATGCCTGTCACATAATAGGTCCTTAGTAGATATGAGTTACCTACCCTCCCCCTTCTGCTTGGATTTTATAGCCCTCTGTAATTGAGTTATATGCTTAAGATTCGAATCAGGCGTAATACATATTTTGAGTCTCGGTCTCTACCAGTTACTGTAATTTCATGCCTTGCCTCATTCATGTTGTATCCCATGTAGATTTCGCCACTTGCGCTCTGGATTTCTTCTCTTGACTTTTTTTTTAATCTTAATTTTTGTTTGTGTGTAGATGGGGTCTCCCTATGTTGCCCAGGCTGGACTCAAGCAGTCATCCTGCCTCGGCCTCAAAAAGTGCTGGGATTACAGGCATGAGCCACTCTGCTCAGTCTGTTGATTTCTCTTTATTTATGTATTTATCATTTATTGAGATGGAGTCTCACTCTGTTGGCCAGGTTGAAGCGCAGTGGCATGATCTTGGCTCGCTGCAGCCTCCACCTCCCAGGTTCAAGTGATTCTTCTGCCTCAGCCTCTTGAGTAGTTGGGACTACAGGTGCCCACCACCACGCCCGGCTAATTTTTGTATTTTTAATAGAGATGAGGATTCGTCTCTGTGTTGGCCAGGCTGGTCTTGAACTACTGACCTCAAGTGATTTGTCTGCCTTGGCCTCCCAAAGTGCTGGGATTGCAGGTGTGAGCCACCGCACCCTGTCAGCCTGTTGACTTCTTAAGGACTTACCTCGTTCTTGCCTGCATCATGAATTTTTCCCTTTCTGGATCATCTTTATTAGTATACAGATGTGCTTTAGAGCTGTACTGTCCAGTATGGTAGCTACTAACCAACAGTGCTTTCTGCAATGAAATGTGTGGGTGTTAAAAGAAAAATTTAAAAAATTTAGTTCCTCAGTGATGCTAGCCATATTTCAGTTGTTCAGTAGCCATAGATGGCTAATGGCTGCTTTATTGGACAGTGCAGATATAGAACATCCCTATCATTGCAGACAGCACTATTGGACAGCAGCTGTAAGTGAGGCTTCCTTCTTTATAAGCCCTCTCCCCCATTCCACATTATTCTCTAGCTATAGCCTCATTTCTCTGATTCTCCTCCAAACCAGTTTTCAAAAGTTGTCATTTTGTGCTCTCTCTGCTTTCCTTTGCTTCTCAGCCTACTACAGATTGGCCTCCATTCTTACCACTAAAACTACTCTGATCAAAGTTACCACTGGTTTCTATTTACTAAATTCGTCTTACAGGCTCTTGTAGGAGCATTCAGTGTAGTTGACCACTGTTTTCTGCCTGTTCATCTACTTCTCATTTTATGAGACATATGTTCTTGTTTTCCTTCACTTTACTCCTTGTTATACTGTATTTTTTTTTTTTTTTTCTGAGATGGAGTCTCGCTGTCCTCCAGGCTGGAGTGCAGTGGAGCAATCAACGTCTGCTCACTGCAACTGCCACCTGCTGGGTTCAAGTGATTCTCCTGCCTCTCAGCCTCCCCAGTAGCTGGGATTACAGGCGCACACCACCACGCCTGGCTAATTTTTGTAGTTTTAGTAGAGATGGGGTTTCACCATGTTGGTCAGGCTGGTCTTGGAACTCCTAACCTCAGGTGATCCATTGACCTTGGCCTCCCAAAGTGCTGGGATTACAGGTGTGAGCCATTGCACCTGGCCCTTTTTTTTTTTTTTTTTTTTTTTTTTAAAAAAAAAAACAGGCTTCTCTCCTTTACCTGCATCTAAGTATTGGCATACCTAAGACAGGATAAAACTCCTGGGTTTTTTTTTTCACCCTCTTTTTCTAAATTCATCCCCTAGGTGGTCTCATTCAACTCATTGTTTTAAATGCCATCTATATGTGAATCATTCTCATATTTATGTTTCTGGTTTAGACTTCTTGCCTGAGCTCCAGACATACTATCCAACTGCCTTGCTAGACATTACCACTTAGTAACCTAGTAGTCAGTTGTCTAAATATACTTCACATGTCCAAAATAGAACT
The DNA here is from genome assembly GCF_008728515.1 of Papio anubis. Classification (NCBI taxonomy): domain Eukaryota; kingdom Metazoa; phylum Chordata; class Mammalia; order Primates; family Cercopithecidae; genus Papio; species Papio anubis. The sequence continues at coordinate 186,190 of NW_022169035.1, forward strand.
CTCTTCCATAATATTCTTCCAGTCTTTGTCTCTTCCATAACTGGCACCTAGGAGTTATCCTTGAATCCTGTTTTTCCCTTATCCCATAGCTAATCCATCATCAAGTTCTTTTGGTCTCCAGAATATCACTGAAATCTATTTATTCAATGATCTGTTTTATATCTTTATTTCTACCACCCTAGTCTCAGCCACCATTATGTCACCTGGCTTACTGAAATAGCTCTTACCTGGTTTTTGCTTTCACTCAGCTAGCTACCTTGTTCAGACATTCTTTCTCCCAGTAACAAGAATCTTCTTTCAAAAATGTAAATGAAATAGTGTAGACTGCCTGCTTAAAGTGGTTTCCTAGTTTTTCTTTGGTCTTAGTTATGAGATTCAGAATCCTGCCTCATGTGTTCTTCCTATCTTATTGCTACCTCCTTTCCTACGCCCTTTGCTGGAGATGCTGTGGCTACACTGGCATTTCTTTTGCTCCAAAATGCCAAGTTTTGTCCCGCCTTAGGTTGTTCAATTTGTTGTTTCCTCTGTTAGGAATGCCCTTCTCCCATCTCTTAGCAATGCTGGTAGCTTCTTATTCAGGTTTCAGCTCCTCAGAGGGCCATTTCCCAGCTACTAGGCCAAACCTGAATTTGTTGATTAGCTAACTTATTTGTTGGTCTGTCCTTACTAGACTGCAAGCTCTTTGGAAGCAGAATAACCTTGTCCGTCTTATTCTCTACTGTATCATCATACAGTGCCTTTCACATGCTAAGTGCTCAGTAAATTTTTGTGGACTGTATAAAATGTTTGATTCCTTTAAATCTCGGAAGGGAAAAACTGCATTAATAATTGCATTGTACCCAGCGTAACATGATTCTGGACTGGGTCCTTTACGTCCCAAGTACATGATTGGGATTATTGCAGAAACTTAAATGGGGTCTGATTATTAGATGGTAGTACTATACCAGCATTGATTTCCTGATTTTGATGATTATATTTTAGTTATGCAGAAGAAGGTTTTTTTTTTTTTTTTTTTGAGACAGAGTCTCAGTCTGTTGCCCAGAACGAAGGAGTACAGTGGTGCAATCTCAGCTCACTGCAACCTGCACTTCCCAGGTTCAAACAATTCTCCTGCCTCAGCCTGCGGAGTAGCTGGGACTACAGGCATGCGCTACCCTGCCCAGCTAATTTTTTTTGTTTGTTTTTTTGGGTTTTTTTTGAGACAGGCTCTCACTCTGTTACCCAGGCTGGAGTACAGTGGCGTGATCTCGGCTGACTGCAGTCTCTGCCTCCTGGGTTCAAGCAGTTCTCATGCCTCAGCCTCCCGAGTTGCTGGGATTACAGGCGCCACCTTGCCCGGCTCATTTTTTTTGTATTTTTAGTAGAGAAAGGGTTTCACCGTGTTGGTTGGACTGGTCTTGAACTCTTGACCTCAAAGGATCCACCCTCCTTGGCCTCCCAAAGTGCTGGGATTACAAATGTGAGCCACCACGCCTGGCGTTAATTTTTGTATTTTTAGTAGGGAGACAGGGTTTCCCCCTGTTGGCCAGGCTGGTTTCAAACTCCTGATGTCAAGGGATCCGCCCACCTTGTCCTCCCAATGTGCCAGGATTACAGGTATGAGCTGCTGTGCCCGGCCAGAAAAAGGTCTTTGTCTTTAGGAAATATACTCTACTCAAAGGGTTGGGGAGTGAAGGGAGATATGTACTAGTCAATAAAAAAAAAAAAAGGTACGGTGAGAGATCTTGGAATTTGGTTTACAAACCTGGTTCAAATCCTGGCTCTCTCATTTATGTGTGATCTTGAATGTATTTTTTAAATTATCTAAAATAAAGATTATAATATTTATTTTGCCTATTGGGAGGATTTAGTGTAAGGGTATATGTCCAACACAATGCTTCACATATAATACAATCTCAATAAAACCTTGCTTATATTCTTTTAAAATTCAAATATTAGAAAATGTTGACCAGGCATGGTGGTTCACGCCTGTAATCTCAGCACTTTGGGAGGCCCAGGTGGGAGGTTTGCTTGAGCCCAGGAGTTCAAGACTAGTTTAGGCAACATTGTGAAACCTTGTCTCTACCAAGATAATAAAAAAATTGAGCCAGGCGGGGCTGCTCACACCATGGGCATAGCTACTCAAAAGGCTGAGGTGGTCCACCCACCTTGAGCACTGGTGGCGGAGGTTGCAATGAGTCATGTTCATGCCACTGCACTTCAGCCTGGGCGAGCGAGACCCTGTCTCAAGATATAAATAAAATAAAAATTTCAACATTTTATTTTCATGTTCAGTACTATGACTTCCTTTATAATACGAACAAATAATTTTTTTTTTTTGAGACGGAGTCTTGCTCTGTCACCTGGGCTGTAGTGCAGTGGCGTAATCTCGGCTCACTGCAAGCTCTGCCTCCCAGGTTCACGCCATTCTCCTGCCTCAGCCTCCCGAGTAGCTGGGACTACAGGCGCCCGCCACCATGCCTGGCTCATTTTTTGTATTTTTAGTAGAGACGGGGTTTCACTCTGTTAGCCAGGATGGTCTCGATCTCCTGGCCTCATGATCCGCCTACCTCGGCCTCCCAAAGTGCTGGAATTACAGGTGTGATCCACCGTGCCCAGCCCAATAATTTTTAATTTTTAAGTTTTTTTTTTTTTTGAGACAGGGTCTTGCTCTGTCGCCAGACTGGAGCGCAGTTCCGCAATCCCGGCTCACTGCAACCTCCGACTCCCTGGTTCAAGCGATTCTCCTGCCTCAGCCTCCTGAGTAGCTGGGATTACAATCATGTGCCACCATGCTTGGCTAATTTTGTATTTTTAATAGAGGTGGGGTTTCTGCATGTTGGCCAGGCTGGTCTCTAACTCCCAATCTCAGGTGATCCACCTGCCCTGGCCTCCCGAAGTGCTGGAATTACAGGCGTGAGCCACCGCGCCTGGCCATGGATAGATATTTTTAATAGGCTTTTTATATTTTCGAGATGTTTACCCTTTCTGAGTTTTTTATTCCTCTCTGTAGATCTGGGGTTGGTTACATTTTTCTTTCATCCTAAAGGACTTCTTTTAGCATTTCTTGAAGTGAAAATCTGCTGGAGACAGATTCTATCCATTTTTTTTTAAATACTTTTTTTCTTTCTTTGTTTTTTGACGCGGAGTTTCACTCTTGTTGCCCAGGCTGGAGTACAATGGCGCAATCTTGGCTCACCGCAACCTCTGCCTCCCACATTCAAGTGATTCTCCTGCCTCAGCCTCCCTAGCAGCTGGGGTTACAGGCATGCGCCACCACACCCAGCTAATTCTGTATTTTTAGTAGAGATGGGGGTTTCTCCATGTTGGTCAGGCTGGTCTCAAACTCCTGACTTCAGGTGATCTGCCCGCCTCAGCCTCTCAAAGTGCTGGGGTTACAGGCATGAGCCACTGCGCCCAGCCTCCTTTTTAAAATGGAGACAGAGTCTCACTGTGTTGGTCAGGCTGCTCTTGAACTCAAGTGATTATCTCACCTCAGCTTCCTGAGAAGTAGCTGGGATTACAGGCATAAGCCACGGTGCCTGGCATCTTTCTGCTTTTGTCTTTTTGAAAAGGTCTTCATTTTTGAAGGTTATTTCCCTTAGATACAGAATTCTGGTGTGATGATTAGTATTAGGTGTCAACTTGATTGGATTGAAGGATGCCTAGATAGCTGGTAAAGTATTGTTTTTGGGTGTGTCTGTCAGGGTGTTGCCAGAGGAGATTGACCTTTGAGTCAGTGGACTGGGAGAGGAGGACTCACCCTCATCAGTGTGAGTGGGCACCATCCAATTGGCTGCCACTGAGGCTAGAACAAAGCAGGCGGAAGAAGATGGGATAAGGCTGGCTTGCTGAGTCTTTTGGCTTTCATTTTTCACCCGTACTGGATGCTTCCTTCTGTTCCTCCTGCCCTTGAACATCAGACTGCAGATTCTTTGACCTTTGGACTCTTAGACTTAGACCAGTGGTTTGCCAGGGGTTCTCCAGCCTTCTGCTGCAGATAGAAGGCTGCACTGTTGGCCTCCCTGCTTTTGAAGCTTTTGGACTCGGATTGAGCCACTACTGGCTTATTTCTTCCCCAGCTTGCAGACAGCCTGATGTGGGACTTCTTCGCCTTGTGATTCTGTGAGCCAATTCTCCCTAATAAGCTAATGAGCTCCCTTTCATATATACATATAACCTATTATTTCTGTCCCTGTCGAGAACTGTGACTAATACATCTGGGTTGATAGGTTTTGTTTTTTATTTTGTTTTTTCTTTATTTTCTTTTTGGGTTGATAGTTTTGTTTTTTTTTTTCTTTTGGTACTTGAAAAATATTCTATTGTCTTCTGATTTTCATTGTTTCTGGTGATAAATCAGCGATCATTCTTACTCTTCTTCTCCAGTGTATACTTTCTCTCTTTTCCCTGGTTGCTTTTTTTTCCAAGTTGCTTTTATTTTTTTTTTTGGAGATGGAGTTTAGCTCTTGTTCCCCAGGCTGGAATGCAGTGGTGCGATCTCAGCTCACCGCAACGTCTGCCTCCTGGGTTCAAGCGATTCTCCCCTGCCTCAGCCCCCTGAGTAGCTGGGGTTACAGGCATGCACCACCATACCCAGCTAATTTTGTATTTTTAGTAGAGATGGGGTTTCACCATGTTCTCCAGGCTGGTCTCAAACTCCTGACCTCAGGTGATCTGCCCGCCTCTGCCTCCCAAGTGCTGGGATTACAGGCGTGAGCCACTGAGCCTGGACTCCTGGTTGCTTTTAAGAGTCATTCTTTTTTGTCATTTGTTTTTTTGAGACAGAGTCTCGCTCTGTCACCCAGGCTGGAGTGCAGTGGCCGATCTCAGCCCACGGCAGCCTCTGCCTCCTGGGTTCAAGCAGTCCTCCCACCTCAACCCCCCAAGTGGCTAGGACAGGCGCCTGCCACCATGCGTGGCTCATTTTTGTATTTTTTGTAGAGTCGGGGTTTCACCCTGTTGCCCAGGCTGGCCTTGAACTCTTGGGCTATCCGCCTGTCTCGGCCTCCCAAAGTGCTAGGATTACAGGCGTGAGCCACTGTGCCCTGGGGCCAAGAGTTGTTCTTTCTCTTCCTTCCTTCCCTTTTCTTTTTGTTTTCAACAGTTTCACTCTGTGCATAGGTATGTTTTTTGTTTGTTTGTTTGTTTATTGAGATGGAGTCTTCCTCTGTCACACAGGCTGGAGTGCAGTAGTGTGATTTCAACTCACTACAGCCTTCTCCTTCTGGGTTCAAGTGATTCTCCTGCTTCAGCCTTCCAAGTACCTGGGACTACAGGTGCGCACCACCACGCCTGGCAAATTTTTGTGTTTTTAGTAGAGACAGGGTTTCACCATGTTGGTCAGGCTGGTCTTGAGCTCCTCATCTTGTGATCTGCCTGCCTTTACCTCCCAAAGTGCTGGGGTTACAGGCGTGATCCACTGCACCCAGACCAGGTATGGATTTTTTTTGTATTTATCCTGCTTGGGTTTCATCGAACTTCTAGATTTGTGGATTGCTGTCCATTATCTTTTTTTTTTTTTTTGAGACTGGGTCCCACTCTGTTGCACAGGCTAGAGTGCAATGGCTCGAACTCGGCTCGCTGCAATCTATGTCTCCCAGGCTCAAGCGATCCTTCCGCCTCAGTCCTCTGAGTAGCTGGGACTATAGGCATACATCACCATGCCTGGCTAATTTTTATGTATATTTTGTAGAGATGGGGTTTCACCATGTTGCCCAGGCTGGTCTCGAACTCCCAGACTCAAGTGATCTGCTTGCTGGCCTCAGCCTCCCAAAGTGCTGCAATTACAGGCATGAGCCACTGCATCTGGCCTTGTTATCTCTTCATGTGCCTCTGCTTTACTGAATCTTTAAGCTTTGCTTTTCAGTCTAGATTCTGGTTCTTTGGACTGCTGGGAAATTCTCTTTGCTCTCTAGTCTCACTCAGGATTTTCCTTATCTCTTGATTTTGCCCTAATTCTTTGACTTAGCCTTAGGAGGACTATCTGTCTTACATTCTTTGAAGACTTGAAGACTCAGAATGCCTCAGAGGTGTTTATTCCATGCTTCCTGTCTTGATCTCCTTCTACAGAGAGGGCTGCTGCCTTGAACATGGTAGAGGCTCTTTTCATGGGATTCTCTCCGCTTTTTTTCCTTGCCCTCAGACTTGCACACGTTGAAAACCCCTAGGGGGCTGGGCACAGTGGCTCACGCCTGTAATCCACCACTTTGGGAGGCCGAGGCAGGCGGATCTCGTGAGGTCAGAAGTTTGAGACCAGCCTGGCCAATATGGCGAAACTAAAAATACAAAAATTAGCCAGGTTTGGTGGTGCGCACCTGTAGTCCCAGCTACTTGGGAGGCTGAGGCAGAAGAATTGCTTGAACCTGGGAAGCGGAGGTTGCAGTGAGCCAAGGTCGCACCACTGCAATTCATCCTGGGCGACGGCAAGACACCATCTCAAAAAAAAAAACAAACAAACCCCATAGAGAAGAGTTAGCATTGGGGCTTGTAGTTGGGCCTTCTCCAGATTCTCTAATACATTATCTGAGTCCACATGCAACCATTAAAATTAAGTTCATTATAGGTTTGGCTGGTTTCTCGTTAATCCTGTCAGTGGATTCCTGGTTCTGCCACTTCGCCAGGAATGAGAATAGCTATGGTCTCTTCACTTCTGAAGGGTTTGACATTTTCTCTGATTTAGCTTATTTATTGTTTAGATTTCTTTACATCCTTAGCTCTCTGATGTTTTTTTGTTTGTTTCTTAAACTATGATTTTTGTAGCTTATCCAGCTTGTTGCAGTTTATAGAGTGAGGCTTGGTGTCTTGCAACTTTGAGCATTCTAGTCAGAAGTGGAAATCCTGAGCCTTTTGTTAGAATTACAAAATTTGAGAGCTGGAAGAGACCATAGAAATCATATAGTTTAAGCCAGGTGGGGTGGTGTGTGCCTGTATTCCTAACTACTGCCTGGCTCTGGCTGGGTGACAGGGCAAGACCTTGTCTCTTAAGAAGGAAGAAATCCTGTAGTTTAGCCACTTTGTTTTCCTGATGAGGAACTGAGACATAAAAATGTGAAATTCTTTGACTACACAGCTGATTTAGCCACAGATCCTGGAGTAGACACCAGATCTTTAAACTTACGGTTTATTTCTTTTAATATAAGCTGTCCCACTTAGTTCTGTGTTGTTAGAACAGAACACCTGAGACTGGGTAATTTATAAAGAAAAGAAATTTATTTCTTACAGTTCTGGAGGCTTGGAAGTCTGATACCATGGTGCTGGCATCTGGTGAGGGTCTCCTTTCTGCGTCATCCCAGGGTGGAAGAGAAAGAGAGGGCCAAACTTGCTTTTGTAATAGGCCTACTCCCACAATAATAACATTAACCCATCTGCTTCTTACTAGTGATTAATAATCACCACTTATTAGGCCCCACCTCCCAACACTTGCATTGAGGATTAAGTTTCCAACCCATGAACTTTGGGGGACACATTCAAAGCATGGCACGAGCCTAGTGAAATCAGACTGGACTCTTTCAGTAGGGCCAAATTCTCAGATGGGTCTGATAGGAAACAAACTTAAAATTTTGTTTTCAAATCTCACAAGCTTTCTTTTTTTTCTTCCTTCCTTTTCTTTTTCCTTTCCTTTCCTTTCTTTCCCCCTTTCCTTTCCTTTTCCTTTTCCTTTCTTCCCCTCCCCACCCCTTCCCCTCTTTTTGTGAAAGCAGGTTTATTAAGAAAGTAAAGGAATAAAAGAATGGCTACTCCATAGTCAGGGCAGCCAAATCTTGCAAGCCTTCTTCAGTTTGGAGAAAATGAGAGATAAAGAGGAAGGATATTCCAAAATTATATGCCATTCTGAATTTTTTTAAAATTAGGGAATTGGCCAGATGCAGGGCTGATCTGTAATCCTAGCGCTTTAGAAGACTTAGCTGGGAGAATAACTTGAGGCCAGGAGTTCAAGACCAGCCTGGGTAAAATAGTGAGACCCCATTTCTACAAAAAAAAAAAAAAAAAAAAAAAAAAGCGTGGTGTATGCCTAAAGGTCCCAGGTACTTGAGAGGCTTACTGGGAGAATTGCTTGAGGCTACAGTGAGCTTTGATCATGCCACTGCACCACAGCCTAGGCAACAGAGCAAGACCCTGTCTCTTAAAGAGAGAAAGGGAATCTTCAACTAAGCGTATGGTTCTCTCCGTTTGATGAGAGTCCAGAGATGTTTTATATGGCCTTGCATAATGTGACCTTCTTTAGACCCTCACCAGAGTTAGCTCAAAAACAATAGCAATCATGTTTGATCTGTAGTCTGAAAAGCTGTGGTGCTAAACCCTGCTAGGATGGACTGAAGAATAGTGTCAAGGTCTTGCATATCTTCATTATACCTTCTTTGGTATTAGATGGGCTGATAGGACTTTTTAAGAGTCCTGCTTGACTGATTATATAGGATGCTATTTCAGTGGCACAGTCCCTCCCCACTACCTCAGCAAAATAAGATGAGAGCTGTAACAAAGCTGAAGTGTTTTATTTCTTCATTCTGAGTGGGTTGAAACCAGCTGCCTTCTTCATGTTATTGGCAGACCTATGCATTCGCATAGAGTGAGGGTCCTGGTGGAATGCCTGGCAAGGAAAATACCATATCTAGGAATCTTCACTGATGTTTTCTAGTGGTAGATCAGAATGTGATCAGATTCTGAAAAATTTGAGGATAGGACTTCCCTTCTCCAAAGCTTTCTACTGCCAGGTAGCATATGCTATTTACATTGAGTCATTCAGTACATAAATTAGGGTACCTACAAATTACCAGGTACCATGCTTAGGAAATGTCCCCAAAGCTACTTAGTCCCACACCTTTTGTAACAGACAAAGCCACAGAAAAAAGGAGGGGAATGGTGCCCTGGAAAATGAAGAGTAGAGGTTCTGAAGAATCAGATTAGATTAGATTGGGGAAGGATGGCAAAAGAAAAGGGAGTGAAAACGTTATTAGAAAGAAGAGAAAGAAAAGTGAAATGTTAGTGAGATAGGGAGGAATCCACTACATGTCCCTGTGCTCCAGGAGTAATAATGTGTTCCTATGAGCTCAAGACTGAAAAAAAAAAAAAAAAAAAGACCTCTGCTCTACGTTAATGCCTAAAACAATGCCTGGCACATGGTGAGCATTCAGTAAAATGTTGAATGAAACGTAATGGAGGGATGGGAGAGTTGAATCTGTTTAGTCTGTGTAAAAGATGTTTTAAAAACATCTTGGCTCATTCTGCTTCTGGGCCCATGTTGGGATTGCATTTCCTCACTCCCTTGGTTATACACGTATGACCATGTGACCTACTTTAGTCAGTAAAATGAGAGAAGTGAATGGTGTCATTTTTGGATGGAAGCTTTGTTGCTTGTTTTCTCTGCTACATTGCATGTCATTGGTAGAGATGGTAGGTACTTTAACAGCTTGGCTGACAGCTATGTTGGACTTGTGGCATGAGCACGACTTAGATTTTTGGGGGCCGTCTATTATCCTGACTGCTACGAAAATTTATATTTTCATCTGGTTAGAATCCTCAGGTGTCCAAAGGTGCTTGAAGAAAGAGGCTGTGCACATGTCTCCTGTCCTATATTTGCGCCAATGTTTCTTTAATGTTAATTAGGTTAGGAATTTTAGAATAAAGCCTCCTGCCAGGAAGAAGATAAGAAATTGGATGAAGGGTTATTATAATTATTTAAAAATTTCCAGCCATAAATTTGTAGAAAGGATTGATTTCTTTTTTTTTTTTTTTTTTTTTTTGAGACGGAGTCTCGCTCTGTCGCCCAGGCTGGAGTGCAGTGGCCGGATCTCAGCTCACTGCAAGCTCCGCCTCCCGGGTTCACGCCATTCTCCTGCCTCAGCCTCCCGAGTAGCTGGGACTATAGGCACCCGCCACCTCGCCCGGCTAGTTTTTTTTTTTGTATTTTTTAGTAGAGACGGGGTTTCACCGTGTTAGCCAGGATGGTCTCGATCTCCTGACCTCGTGATCCACCTGTCTCGGCCTCCCAAAGTGCTGGGATTACAGGCTTGAGCCACCGCGCCCGGCCGAAAGGATTGTATTTCTTTAGTATACAACAATTCAAATAACATCTCTCCCATTCTGAGCATACGTATTAGCATAGGGCTTGGGAATAAAACTAAAGGAATATAAGACTTGTTCTGTGGTTTTGTAAGTTACAGACTTAGAATTGGGAGAATCTATAGGGATGTTATTACTAGTTTATCTGGTCTATGAATTTTTGAATTTCTAATATGGATGACTTACAGTAAAGCTGTAACTAGGAGATGGAGTCTCGCTCTGTCCCTCAGGCTGAAGTGCAGTGGCACGATCTTGGCTCACTGCAACCTCCACCTCCCAGGTTCAAGCGATTTTCCTGCCTCAGCTCCTGAGTAGCTGGGATTCCAGCCATGCACCACCATGCCAAGCTAATTTTTGTATTTTTATTAGAGATGGGGTTTAGCCATGTTGGTCTGACTGGTCTCAGGTGATCCACCTGCCTTGGCCTCCCAAAGTGCTGTTTATAGGCGTGAGCCACCCCGCCTGGTTGTAACTAGACTTACTAGTTGTAATCTAGTTACACATTTACTGTAAGTCATCCATGCCGGAAATGAACAACTAGAGATAAGCAACAAAATAAACATAATGGCATGCGCTTTTTTTTTTTTTGAGACAGGGTCTCACTCTGTTGCCCAAGCTGGAGTGCAGTGGTGCGATCTCAGCTCACTGCAGCCTCAGCCTCCCAGGTTCAAGCGATTCTCCAACCTCAGCCTCCTGAGTAGCTGGGATTACAGGTGTGAGCCACCACACCTTGCTAGTTTTTGTATTTTTAGTAGGGATGGGTTTTACCATGTTGGCCAGGCTGGTCTCCAACTCCTGGCCTCGGGTATTCTGCCCGCCTTGGCCTCCCAAAGTGCTAGGATTAGAAGTGTGAGCCACCATGCCCAGTCTGTTTTGTCTTTAAGTTGAATACTTTGTTACTGTCTTCTCTGACTTTGAAAGTTTGTCTCTGTAGATAAGCATAGTTACTGATACTACCCAAAGCCTTTTAGACTTTGGCATTTTAGATTTAAGGTCCTGTGTCTCTTCCCAGGTTCCTAAGATCATTTGTTGTTAACAGTTTACACTCCCAGCCTCCTTGACGTCCAAATCCTGAAAGGGTCCCTGGTAGCTCTTACGGCCACCCACCATATGTTAGGAGCAAGGGCTTTGTCAAGAATGCAGTGAGCAAGCAGCTAAGCTGTAGCACTTGGCCTTCTCTGCCCAAAAAACTTAGTAGCTTTGATGAGAGCTTGAGACATGATCTCAGGGAAGGGCCAATTTGCTACAGCTACATTTATCTGTGCCAGGTTAGGAGATAGCCCTAGGTGAATATAAGAAAAGCTCAACCTTTCCCTTCAGTCCAAAAGCAACTGGGTTTTGGCCGAGGAGATGTGAGGCTGGCTAGGTTCCTGTTAACTCAAATTACTCGCTTGTCGATGGAGAAGAGCAAAATGAGTAAGAGCCTTTGTGGAGAGGGGATGGGGGAAGTGCTGTCAGTGAATGTGAACAGGCCAGATGACCCATGTCAGCATTTATCCAGAGAAGCAGCAGAGCAGGAGGTTGAGGAGAAAGCCAGAAAAGTAACCTTTATGTTTGTGGCCCTTACTTCAAACTTTCTTTGCACATCTAGACTTCCTTTTTGACATAGGTAGGCCAAGTTGCTCCTTAATAAGAAAAAAAAAAATTCAGTTTCTATAGATTGGCGAGATAGGACAAAGTAAAGTTACTTCTTTTGTTTGCATTTCATTACTTTATATACTTAGTCTTGACTCCCAGTACCAGCATTGCTCTTGGTGTGGGGGCAGACCAGGTGACAGCAGGAAGTAATATAGCAAAGAGAGCAGTGCTTGAGCAGACAGTTGTGGCTAATGCAGTTTCAGGGAACTGCCTTATAAATTTAGGAAGCTGCTATCCAGCCTGGATTATAGAGAGCTCTTAATTCCATGGCATGGTAGATCACTGAAAGAAAGCCAAAGATAAGGCAAAAAGTCAACTTTATTCTTATAAATTATTCTCTGTACTTCTTTTTATTCACCAAGTTTTAAAAAACAAAACAACATCGGGCCGGGCGCAGTGGCTCAAGCCTGTAATCCCAGCACTTTGGGAGGCCGAGACGGGCGGATCACGAGGTCAGGAGATCGAGACCATCCTGGCTAACACGGTGAAACCCCGTCTCTACTAAAAAAAATACAAAAAACTAGCCGGGCAAGGTGGCGGGTGCCTGTAGTCCCAGCTACTCGGGAGGCTGAGGCAGGAGAATGGCATAAACCCGGGAGGCGGAGCTTGCAGTGAGCTGAGATCCAGCCACTGCACTCCAGCCTGGGCGACAGAGCGAGACTCCATCTCAAAAACAAAAAAAAAACAAAACAACATCAAACCAGCTAATCAAACTTAGTGATCACTCCCCAGACCACCCAGAATCAGCACTGGTTGGTAGGAATGGGTAGCATTTATTTGGAGGCAGAGAAATTGAAAAGATGCTGGAAAGGGTCCCTTTATGTTACCTTCCTTTTTACTCCCTTGTTGAAGTGTGTAGAACATGTAAAAAGAATATGGAGCCCCAGTTTTTTCCTGGGTCTAAGCTTTAAACTTTGCCTTTATGAAATTAAGCATGAAAGATGGTGGAGATAATGGCAATTAATAGGACACTGATGTGGATAGAGGATGCAGTGACCATCTGCTGGTCCAGCTGAGTTTTATATATGCTTTAGTCAGGCCAAGGAGCTCCATGGTTGACGTGAAAGTTGGAGGTAGTTGGAGACATCAGAATTTGGAATATAACTGCCCTAAGAGTTAAGGTGATGAGGGAACAATTTTCTTTCTAGGGTCACTAGGAGAGCATGAGAGGCCTCTGCCTTTTTTATTTTATTTTATTTATTTTTTATTTTTATTTTTTTTTGAGACAGAACCTCGCTCTGTTGCCCAGGCTGGAGTGCAGTGGCCGGATCTCAGCTCACTGCAAGCTCCGCCTCCCAGGTTTACGCCATTCTCCTGCCTCAGCCTCCCGAGTTGCTGGGACTACAGGCGCCCGCCACCTCGCCTGGCTAGTTTTTTGTATTTTTTTTTTTTAGTAGAGACGGGGTTTCAATGTGTTAGCCAGGATGGTCTCGATCTCCTGACCTCGTGATCCGCCCGTCTCGGCCTCCCAAAGTGCTGGGATTACAGGCTTGAGCCACCGCGCCCGGCCTACTCTTGCCTTTTTTATGGCTACCAGGCACACACATCTTCACTTTCTTAATCAGGTCAGACCCCCAATGTGCAGACTCTCAGTAGTATCTTGTAGCATTCCTTGGTACCACTTGTCCTTTCTTCATTTCCTTGTTTACTTTTCTTCTTTAAAAAAAAAATTGTCTCTAGTCACATGATAAACTCCACGAAGGCAGAGCCCAAGTCTCTCTTTACTCACCATTTTATCCCCATTGCCAAGGGATTGACTGACACAGATACTTATCAAATACTTACCGAATAATGGAATATGACTGAATTGTAAACACTTAATGGATCCACTGTATGATGTAGAGGTACAGCATGACTCCCAACTTACTAATTAAGGTGGGTCTACTTTCCAAGATCCTGGCTGAAAAGGCGCTCCAGCAGCATTTGGTCTAATGGATAGTGAAGGATCCTGAAGACTACTACTCACAGAGCAATGAGGCAGAATCACTGAACAAGCACTGCCATTGTAAATCCTTTTCCCCTCCCAGGTGTTTAATTGGTATAATCCTCATTGTCTAGTGGAATTACAGTTTGGTTTATAAATACTACCTTCTCTTGTTAGAATGTATAGTCTTCATCATCTGAGTACATAGTGATGGCTCTGCAGTTCTCAGTGTAGGCAAAGCTCCTACCTTCCCTAGTATCATTTTTTACCCACTCTACCGCGTTAAGTGCTGACCAGTCACTGATAATTCTGAAAAGGCACTCTCCTTGAAGTTTCTAGTTTGTGAGGCTTCTTGGTCTCAATAAAATTTAAGTGGGGCAGATGTGGATGGAGGCCTTAAGTAAGGATCTCTCATTTTCATGGCTTTCCTAATCTGGCTACAACGCCTACTATAGTGCTATTCTGTCAGATAACAGTGGTGTAATTTTTGACAAAGCATTTGTGCTTGACTAGATTGCTAGTGAAGTAGAAGTTTGAGAGAGAACTTGGGAGATCTTACTGTTCTTATTTCATTTGTCTGTGGAACTGATTTTACAGTCAGAAATGTAAAACATGACTGAGCTTTAAGGAATTGTTTACGTTAAGGCAGGAAGGGTAGGCATGAACAAGCATTCTATTTCAGGTAGAGACTAGAGATGTAAAATTTTGGAAATAGTGGAGCCTTTGAGAAATACTGGTTTTCTTGACCAGCCTGCGAAACATAGTGAAACCCTGTCTCTACAAAAAATACAAAAATTAGCCGTGTGTGTTGCTTGCCTCAGCAGTACATATACTTTAAAAAAAAAAGAAAAGAAAAAGAAAGCCTGGTGTGGTGGCTCCTGCCTGTAGTCCCAGACACTTGAGGGGCTGAGGTGGGAGGATCGCTTGAGCCCAGAAGGCAGAGGTTGCAGTGATCAGGCCACTACACTCCAGCTTGGGTGACAGAACAATACCCTGTCTCAAACAAACAAACAAACAAACTGGTTTTCCTAGGGTATTTCCTGGGGAGCAGGAAGAATCAAGATGTGTACAAACAGAAAAACCTTGGTGGGAGGGAGACGCAGTATTAAAGCCCTTTTTAAAAATCTGAAACTTTTACCAATACAAAAATTTATTTTTATTTTTATTTTTATTTTTTTGAGATGGAGTCTTGCTGTTGCCCAGGCTGGAGTGCAGTGGCGTGATCTCACCTCACTGCAACCTCCACCTCCCAGGTTCTAGCGATTCTCCTGCCTCAGCCTCCCAAGTAGCTAGGGTTACAGGCACTCATCACCATGCTGGGCTAATTTTTGCATTTTTAGTAGAGACAGGGTTTCTCCATGTTGGTCAGGCTGGTTTCCAACTCTCGACCTCAGGAGATCCACCCGCCTTGGCCTTCCAAAGTGCTGGGATTACAGGCGTGAGCCACCGCGCCTGGCCCCAAAATGTATTTTTATTACTTACTTCCATAATCACATGGACTAGATCACATAACAGCATTGAAAATCCAGTGGCTAAAGACCAAAGACAAGACTAATGGCTCAGCTGGATAATGGCAAATGATATGTTGGACTTAAGTTGTTTGACTTTTTTGGCGGGGAGCGGGGGGGCAGAGTCTCGCTCTGTCGCCCAGGCTAGAGTGCAATGACGTGATCTCAGCTCACTGCAACTTCCACCTCCCTGGTTCAAGCAGTTATCCTGCCTTACTCCGGAGTAGCTGGGATTACAGGCATGTGCCACCACGACCGGCTACTGTTTGTATTTTTAGTAGAGATGGGGTTTCACCGTATTGGCCAGGCTGGTCTTGAACTCCAGACCTCGTGATCCTCCCTCCTCGGCCTCCCAAAGTGCTGGGATTACAGGCGTGAACCACCGTGTCCAGCCTTGAAATATTTTTTTAATTCAAAAGTTTATTCACAAACTTTTTAAGTGTTTTGTTACAAATAGACTGGTAAGCTACAGAATTTTTAGGACTTTTTTTTTTTTTTTTTTTTTTTTGGGCGGGCTAGGGGGGCTGATTTCTGAGAAGCAGAGTAAAACTTGCAGAGGAGAAGCCATCTGTTACAGTAAAAGAAAGCTATTTTACTATTAGTGTCCTTCATATTAAGCAGATACAAGACCCGTTCTCATTTATTAAAAGAACTGGAGGATAGTAAGTATCAGTTTTTATTGAAGCTGTCTTTCTCCTATTGGACAATGAGTTGAGTTTACTGAGGGCCAGAATCCTTTTGCTCATATCAGGTTTGCTCCTGCCTAGCATGTAGTAGTTACTCAATATATGTTTATATATTAAATGAATAAATTGTTGACTTTATTCTTTCTGCCTCAAATATTGTCTGGTCTTATTTGTTAGGAATTCTGACCACCTTATTTTCCATAATGCCTTATATCTGGTACTCTGGGTACTCTGCAGATTCAAGGATTAGGCCATTAAGAAACTGAAAGAACCAAGTTGCATTTATTTTTTTTCAGGCTGGCTAGGGAACCATCTACTGGAGTTGAGGCTATTTTTTCCTGCCCTTTTAGAGGATATTTTTTAAAGTATGAAATATTTTAAGCGAACAGAGATTGATGTAACGAACCTGTATATACATACCACCCAGCTCTGTAAGAATCTAGTAATCTGCCATGCTTGTTATTTTAAAATAAATAACACATTAAAATGCAGAGAAATGATTCTGGTCTCTTTCCTTAATAACCTCCAAGTAATCATTATGAATTTGGTATTTGTCTCTTTTTTTTTTTCCATTTTTTTGTTTTACGTTTGCAATGTACATATGTACTTACAAAAAAAAACTATTTTGCATGCATATAACTACTTATCTGTTCTCCTGTTTTATGAAGTTTAGGTTGTTTCTAATTTTCTTTACCAAAAAAATGAGAATTTCTCTAGAGAGTTTACTGTGAAGAAAAATGGCCAGGTCATAGAGTATGCTGTTTATTTATTCATTTATATGTTTCTGCCAAATTGCTCTGAAGTTCTTGTACTAATTTAAACTCTAACCACTATTGTGTGTAAGTTTGTTTTTCCACACCCCTCAGAGTTGACATTAACAGAGAAGCATGTTTTTTCAATCTGAAATGTTCTTTTAAGGTAATCTTTTCCTATCAGTCACATTAAATACCTTTTCATAGGTATTATTGTGCAAGTTTACTTTTATAAATTGAAGAGCATTATTCGCATACTTATTTGTGCTGTTAGATTTTTGTTCATTGGATATTGATAGGCATAGTTAATAAATAAACATGCTCTGTAACAAACTAACACATTGCAGACTTCTTATATATTCTTTTAGACAGATGTTACTAATGTTTTACCCCTCATAAAACTCGAGTTCTATAAAAATATTATAAACCTTCCCATACTTGTTGGCATTTCAGAAATGGTACAACCTAATGAGCCTAAGTGTTACCAAGAATCTAGCATAGTGAAATCTGGAGCCCGGGCCAACGTGTGTGAATTGCTCATAACATTTTTGTAAGCTATTTTTGATTAAGGGTAATTTGTCACTTAATGACCATCATTAAGTTTAATGTACCAGTAGTAGTTTATTGCTAAATGCTCAGTTTGCGTCATACTACACATTTGAAAAAAAGGGTATTTCCTGCAGTGGTGACTCTCTTCTTTTTCTCATCCCCCCAGGTTGTATCAGAGTAAGATGGACGGTAGCTTTGATTGTGATTGTGGTGAGCTGGAGCCACCTGATCACTAACAAAAGACATCTTCTGTTAACCAACAGCCGCCAGAGCTTCCTGTTGAAATAAATATATAGCAACAAAGGAAGAAAAGAAGCAAAACGGAAATAGTGCTTACCAGCACCTTAGAATGATGCTGCTCAGGACCAGTCCAACACTGAATGTATCTGCACTGTGAGGAGAATGTTCATAGAAGCCTGTTGTGTGCATATTTATTCACATTTTTGTTAAATGTTAAATCGTTTAGCACGGTAATCTGAGTGCACAGTATGTCATTTCATTCCGTTTGAGTTTCTTGTTTTCTTTAAATGTCTGCAGAGTTGCTGCCCCTTTCTTGAACTATGAGTACTGCAATCTTTTTAATTCTCAATATGAGTAGAGCTTTTTGAGCTTTAAATCTAAGGGGAACTCAACAGGCCTGTTTGGCATATGCAATGAACATCAAGAAACCATCTTGCTGTGGAAGCATAATTATTTTTCTTCTCCCTTTTTGAAAGATCTTTCCTTTTGATGCCAGTTTTCTTCCTTGTTTACACAAGTTCAATTCGAAAGGAAAAGGCAATAGTAAGGGTTTCAAAATGGCAGAGAAGTTTGAAAGTCTCATGAACATTCATGGTTTTGATCTGGGTTCTAGGTATATGGACTTAAAACCATTGGGTTGTGGAGGCAATGGCTTGGTTTTTTCTGCTGTAGACAATGACTGTGACAAAAGAGTAGCCATCAAGAAAATTGTCCTTACTGATCCCCAGAGTGTCAAACATGCTCTACGTGAAATCAAAATTATTAGAAGACTTGACCATGATAACATTGTGAAAGTGTTTGAAATTCTTGGTCCTAGTGGAAGCCAATTAACAGACGATGTGGGCTCTCTTACGGAACTGAACAGTGTTTACATTGTTCAGGAGTACATGGAGACAGACTTGGCTAATGTGCTGGAGCAGGGCCCTTTACTGGAAGAGCATGCCAGGCTGTTCATGTATCAGCTGCTACGGGGGCTCAAGTATATTCACTCTGCAAACGTACTGCACAGAGATCTCAAACCAGCTAATCTTTTCATTAATACTGAAGACTTGGTGCTGAAGATAGGTGACTTTGGTCTTGCACGGATCATGGATCCTCATTATTCCCATAAGGTATGTAGAGAAAGCCAGCTGAGACAGACCTTTAAACTGATACGCTTAATCAGGAATAGGTACCTGCATTTTCTTTGTATATTGTGGCAGAATTTTTAATCTTATTAAACTTTACATAGTGCCTTTTTTCTTTTTTTTTTTTTTTTTTGAGACAGAGTCTCGCTTAGTCGCCCAGGCTGGAGTGCAGTGGCGCGATCTCGGCTCACTGCAAGCTCCGCCTCCCGGGTTCACGCCATTCTCCTGCCTCAGCCTCCCGAGTAGCTGGGACTACAGGCACCCGCCGCCTCGCCCGGCTAGTTTTTTGTATTTTTAGTAGAGACGGGGTTTCACCGTGTTAGCCAGGATGGTCTTGATCTCCTGACCTCGTGATCCGCCCGCCTCGGCCTCCCAAAGTGCTGGGATTACAGGCGTGAGCCACCGCGCCTGGCCATAGTGCCTTTTTTCTGATACAAATCTATCTTTCACAGTCTCTCTGTTTGAAATGAAGGTGGAGTGGGATAATTAAATACAAATTTCTAAAAAAAATATGGTTATTATAATGAAGTTCTAAAGTATATGGTTATTCATTATAAATGAAATTCTCCCTTAGTTATTTAAGAGTGGAATATACTTTCTTTGGGACAGAATTGTGGTAAGAGGGGATACTATTTCAACTTTTAGGTCTTTTGTTTTCGAGACGGAGTTTCACTCTGTCGTAAAGGCTGGAGTGCAGTGGTGCCATCTTGGCTCACTGCAACCTTCACCCCCTGGATTCAGTGATTCTTGTACCTCAGCCTCCCAAATAGCTGGGATTACAGGTGCGTGCCATCACGCCCAGCTAATTTGTTTGTATTTTTAGTAGAGATGGGGCCTCCCCATGTTGGCCAGGGTGGTCTTAAACTCCTAGCCTCCAGTGATCTGCCTGCCTCAGCCTCCCAAAATGCTAGAATTACAAAGGTGTGAACCATCATGCTTTGTCTTTTTTTTTTTTTTTTTTTTTTTTTTTAAGTTTTTAGAGACAATATCTTGCTGTGTTGCTCAGGCTGGCATCAAATTCCTGGGCTCAAGTGATCCTCTGGCCTCAGCCTCCTAAATAGCTGATGCTAAAGGTGCATGCCAGCACACCCAAACTTACGTCTTCTTTTGTCCCTTTGAGACTGTATTCAGTTCTGCTTTGTTTAAACTAAATTTAGCTTGAAATCTAAATTCCCATAAACAATTGGTAGTAAGTATAGCCAAAAATATTCACAGCAACTTCCTCTTAGATAGCAAATGGTCTTCATACAAGAATTTAGTATTTTTTGGCCGGGCGCGGTGGCTCAAGCCTGTAATCCCAGCACTTTGGGAGGCCGAGATGGGCGGATCACGAGGTCAGGAGATCGAGACCATCCTGGCTAACACGGTGAAACCCCATCTCTACTAAAAATACAAAAAACTAGCCGGGCGAGGTGGCAGGCGCCTGTAGTCCCAGCTACTCGGGAGGCTGAGGCAGGAGAATGGCGTGAACCCGGGAGGCGGAGCTTGCAGTGAGCTGAGATCCGGCCACTGTACTCCAGCCTGGGCGGCAGAGCAAGACTCCGTCTCAAAAAAAAAAAAAAAAAAAAAAAAGAATTTAGTATTTTTCAAGCTGAACCTTGGTCTTTTAGTTTTGAAATGAAATCTTATGTGGGACCATGATGTTTAAAATAGAAAAGTGGAGCTGCTTTGGCTGTAAAGAACCCCTGGGAGCCCTGCTTTGTTGGCTTTTCACAGTACATGCCTAAGACAAATCTTCATATGTGTTGTTTCACATTAAGTTTTTTTTTTTTTTTTTTTTTTTTTGAGACCAAGTTTTGCTCTTGTTGCCCAGGCTAGAGTGCAATAGTGTGATCTCAGCTCATTGCAACCTCCACCTCCTGGGTTCAAGCAATTCTCCTGCCTCAGCCTCCCAAGTAGCTGGGATTACAGGTGCCCGCCACCATGCCCAACTCATATTAAAGTATTTTTACTTGGGCCAGGTGCAGTGGCTCACACCTGTAATCTCAGCACTTTGGGAGGCTGAGGCAGGCGGATCACCTGAGGTTGGGAGTTTGAGACCAGCCTGACAACATGGTGAAACCCCATCTCTACTAAAAATACAAAATTAGCTGTGCCTGGTGGTGCATGCCTGTAATTCCAGCTACTTGGGAGGCTGAAGCAGGAGAATCCGGGAGGCAGAGGTTGCAATGAGCTGAAATCGCGCCATTGCACTGCAGCCTGGGCAACAAGAGCGAAACTCCATCTCAAAAAAAAAAAAAAACTTTGTAGAAAATGAGTTCTAGGCTGGGAGCGCGGTGGCTTCTTCCTGTAATCTCAACGCTTTAGGAGGCCAAGGCAGGAGGATCACTTGAGGCCAGGAGTTTGAGACCAACCTGGGCAACACAGACACTTTTTTTTTTTTCTAGAGAAAAGAGATTATTAACACTGACCACCTCCTTTTTATGTATTTACTGTATCCACAGTGAAGTATTGTGGATAGAGCACTGAACTAAGACTTATACTGTCTAAAATTGACTCCATTTCTACATCCAACTAGCTATATGACTTGAAGCAGATCCCTTAATCTCTCGGGCATCACACCTATAAAATGGAGTTAATATCTACCATCACAATCTCTCAGGGTAGTTTTGAGGATGAAATAAGGCAATATATGTATAAGGTTTTGTAAGGTGCTTTGTAATTGTAAAGTAATTGAATAAATTGGTTATTAATAAGATTTATAGTAGAGGTCAGTAAGGAGGCTGACATTGGTTTGTAAATAGCACCTCTGGTGCTCTTCCCTACTGTTCTGACTTGAAGCATACTTGCTCCTTGATTATCTCAAGACTTTCAGTGTAACCCAGCTCATCTGAAAAATACTTTGAATGTGTGGCCTAGAGTTAACACTATAACTAGAGTTTTACATAATTTTTTTTTTTTGCTCTTGACTCACTCCAACCTCTGTCTCCTGCGCTTCAGTGATCCTCCCAGCTCAGCCTCCCAAGTAGCTGGGACTACAGGCGTGTGCTACCATGCCAGGCTAATTTTTGTATTTTTAGTAGAGATGGGGTTTTAGCATGTTGCCCAGGCTGGTCTCAAACTCCTGGCCTCAAGCGATCCACCCACCTCGGCCTCCCGAAGTGCTGGGGTTAAAGACTAAAGTGTTTTTTTTTTTTTTTTTTTTTTTTGAGACAGTTTCGCTCTTGTTGCCCAGGCTGGAGTGCAGTGGTGCGATCTCGGCTCACCGCAACCTCTGCCTCCCGGGTTTAAGCGATTCTCCTGGCTCAGCCTCCTGAGTAACTGGGATTACAGGCATGCACCAGCACACCTGGCTAATTTTGTATTTTTAGTAGAAACGGGGTTTCTCCATGTTGGTCATACTGGCCTCGAACTCCCGACCTCAGGTGATCCGCCCAGCTCGGTTTCCCAAAATGCTGGGATTACAGGCATGAGCTACCACGTTCGGCAGATTAAGGATTCTTTAATCAAGTTTTAAGTACTGTTTTTTAGCTAAAGTAAAAAAAATGTTTTTTGTTTCTTTTGTAGGGTCATCTTTCTGAAGGATTGGTTACTAAATGGTACAGATCTCCACGTCTTTTACTTTCTCCTAATAATTATACTAAAGCCATTGACATGTGGGCTGCAGGCTGCATCTTTGCTGAAATGCTGACTGGTAAAACCCTTTTTGCAGGTTAGTATTTTGTGGGGGGAAAAATTTTCCCAAAGAGAAGTAATTTTGCATTTATCTCTGAAGCAAGATTCATATAAGGTTTCAAATAATTAGTTGTGATCTAGAATACTAAAAATGAACAGATAAATTGGCGTTTTTATTCAAAAAATTGAGAAAACTTATTCACATTCACTAAATTGGTCACTTCATAAATTATCAGAACTCTAGTGTTTAAATATAATTTTATATTTTGTGGACCCATAATAGTTGTTGGTAATCTGTGTTGATACTTGAGTTGCATACTTCTGTCAGTATCATCACTTCCTGGTGAAAATTTTAAGCCATTGTTGAAAATCCAACAAATTTTTCTTGGTCTCCTCCCCCTATAAACAACCAAACAAGTAATTTTTTGTTAAGTTTGGTGCTATTTAGAAGTCTAAAGAAGTGTGTGAGAGAGGACTTTGTCAAGATGAGAAGAGATGAATAATCCATGAAAAAATGTCTTGTGTCATAAAGCAAAGCATACATCTGTATAAAATTATTTAGTATAGACTAGAGCTATAAACTTGGAGAAGCTATACATCAGTGATTGCTGGAATGGAAGGCATTATGGAGTCATAATAGTGAAGAATTTTAATTGGGGAAGGGAGAAAATGTGTTATTTAAGGGTACCTATATAAATAAAAGTATAATCCTGGTACATTCATGAATCTGAGATTCATGCAAGTTGTCAAATAATAATAAACATATTTATGACTAGTTAAGATGGGGTCAGATAAGAAAGTATTTAGAAAGTAGGTAGAGGACTTTCCATATGGAAAAGTAAGGAATAGTAGGGGTACTGAAGATTTTCTAGTTGGGGAAGTGGTGTGATAGTGATTAAGGCCTTTTTTTGTGTTTTGAGATTACTTTTCCCCCCTCTATACCCTTTTTTGTTGTTGTTGAGATGGAATCTCGCTCTGTCACTCAGGCTGGAGTGCAGTGGTGCGATCTTTGTTCACTGCAAGCTCCGCCTCCCAGGTTCACGCCATTCTCCTGCCTCAGCCTCCTGAGCAGCTGGGACTACAGGCGCCCGCCACCATGCCCGGCTAATTTTTTGTATTTTCAGTAGAGACGAGGTTTCACCGTGTTAGCCAGTATAGTCTCTGTCTTCTGACCTCGTGATCCGCCCTCCTCGGCCTCCCAAAGTGCTGGGATTACAGGCGTGAGCCACCGCACCCTGTCCTCTATACGTACCATTTTTAGAGTTGTTCCCCCCAACCCCCAGACTGTGCTAAGAGCAGAAGGAAAGGAATAGGCCAGAGCCTATTTACATAAGAAAGATTAGTGTACATAGGAGAGCACTGGTGAAGAAAGGACAGCATGCATAAATGTCTTTTAAGTATGTTAATGCCAGTACTTAGTTTATATAACAGCCAGCCCTTTATAATTTTTTTTTTTTTTTTTTTTTTTTTTTTTTGAGACGGAGTCTCACTCTGTCGCCCAGGCTGGAGTGCAGTGGCCGGATCTCAGCTCACTGCAAGCTCCGCCTCCCGGGTTTACGCCGTTCTCCTGCCTCAACCTCCCCAGTAGCTGGGACTACAGGCGCCCACCACCTCGCCCGGCTAGTTTTTTTTTGTATTTTTTAGTAGAGACGGGGTTTCACTGTGTTAGCCAGGATGGTCTCGATCTCCTGACCTCGTGATCCGCCCGTCTCGGCCTCCCAAAGTGCTGGGATTACAGGCTTGAGCCACCGCGCCCGGCCTATAATTTTTTTCTATTTATCTAAAATTTCTGGCTGGGCACAGTGGCTCACGCCTGTAATCCCAGCACTTTGGGAGGCTGCGGCGGGCAGATTACTTGAGGTAAGGAGTTCAAGACCAGCCTGGCCAACATGGTGAAACCCCGTCTCTACTAAAAATACAGAAATTAGCCGGGCATGGTGGCACACGCCTGTAATCCCAGCTTCTGGGTAGGCTGAGGCACAATAATCACTTGAACCTGGGAAGTGGAGGTTGCAGTGAGCCGGGATCAAGCCATTGCATTCCAGCCTGGGCAACAGAGACTGTCTCAAAAAAAAAAAAAAAAATCTAAGATGTATGATAGTTTTCTAAATTGAAATTTGGAGGGATTCCTGGAAACTAAATTATTAAATGGATTGATTTTTGCTTAGGAACAATACTGTGATTAGAGGTTCTGTTCCTGATATCAAGTGCCTTCCAGCATATATAAACAATTCTGTATTGTTTGTTGCAGTGTCACAAATTACTCCAAAACTTAGTAGCTTAAACAACAAACATTGATTACCGTTTTACAGTTTCTGTGTGTCAGAATGTGGGAGTGGTTTAGCTAGGTGGTTCTAGCTCAGGTTTTCTCAGTCAGGATGTTGGTAAGGGCAGCAGTTACCTGAAGGCTTGACCAAGGCAGGAGGATCCACTTCTAGATAGCTTACTTACATGACAGTTACCAAGAGGCTTCGGTTCCTCACCATGTGGGCATCTCCTTAGGATTGCTTGAGTGTCTTCATAATATGGTGGCTGGCTTCCTCTAGAACTAATGATCCAAAAGACAGCAAGGAGATAGCCAGTATATCTTATTTTAAAAAGTTGTATTGTTATATAATTCACATACTATACAATTTATTTAAATTATACAGTTCCATATTTTTTAGTATATTTACAGAGTTATATACTCTGTAAATAATACAATCTAATTTTGGAACACTGTCTTGGCTCCTAAAAGATCCTGCAAATCATTAGCAGTCACTTCTCATTTCCTCTTTCCCCCAACCCCTGGCATCCACTAATCTACTTTGTGTCTCTATGGATTTGCCTACTCTGGTTGTTTCAGATAACATTTGGACTTTGGGACAGGCTTCTTTCATGTAGCAATATTTTGGAGGTTTACCCATGTAGTGGCATATATTAGTACTTTTTTCCTTTTTATGGGCAAATAGTATTCTGCTCTATGAATATACCACATGCTATTTATCCATTCCTCAGTTGATGGACATTTGGGTTTCCACTTCTTCATTATGAATTATGCTGTTGTGAATATTTGTGTACAAGTTTTTGTGTGAAAATGTTTTCAGTTCTCTTGGGTATATATACCTAGGAGTGGAATTGCTGGGTCGTGTGATAACTGTTTAACTTTTTGAAGAACAGTTTCCCAGCACAGCTGTACCATTTTACATTCCCACCAGCAATGCATGAGAGTTAAATTTTATCTTTTTGAGTATAGCCATCCTATCGGGCATGAAGTAGTATCTCATTGTGGTTTGTTTTTTCTTTTTTCGAGATGGAGTCTCACTTTGTTGTCTAGGCTGTAGTACAGTGGTGCAATCTTGGCTCACTGCAACCTCCGCCTCCCAGGTTCAAACAGTTCTCCTGCCTTCAGCCTCCCGGGTAGCTGGGATTACAAAGGCATGCGCCACCACGCCCACCTAATTTTTGTAGTTTTAGTAGAGATGGGGTTTCACAGTGTTGGCCAGGCTGGTCCCTAACTCCTAACCTCAAGTGATCTGCCCACCTTGGCCTCCCAAAGTACAGGGATTACAAGCAGGAGCCATTGCACCAGGCCTCATTGAGGTTTTGATTTGCATTTCCCTACTAATGGATGTTGAATGTCTGTACAGATCTATTGCCTTTTTTTAAATTGGGTTGTCTTTTTATTGTTGAGTTGTAAGAATTCTTTACATAATTCTGAATACAAATCTTTTGTGATTTACATGTTTTTCTTCTATTCTGCAGTTTCCTTTCCTTTCTCTATGTCTTTTGAAACAGGTTGTTTTTTTTGTTGTTGTTGTTGTTTTTTGTTTTTTTTTTTTTTTTGAGACGGAGTCTCGCGCACTCGCCCAGGCTGTAGTACAGTGGCACAATCTTGGCTCACTGCTGCCTCTCCCTCTTGGGTTTAAGCGATTCTGCTCCCTCAGCCTCCTGAGTAGCTGGCATCACAGGCGCGCACCACCATGCTCAGCTGATTTTTGTGTTTTTAGTAGAGACGGGGTTTCACCATGTTGGTCAGGCTGGTCTCGAACTCCTGACCTCATGATCCACTCGCCTCGGTCTCCCAAAGTGCTGGGATTACAGGCATCAGCCACTGTGCCAGGCCCGAAACAAGATTCTAATTCTGAAGTCCAGTTATCTTTTTCTTTTGTCCCTTTTGCTTTTGGTGTCATATCTGAGGAATAATTGCCTGACCCAAGGTCGTGGTTGTTTTCTCCTGTGTTGTCTTCTGAGAGTTTTATAGGATTAACTTTTACAGCTGGGTGCGGTGGCTTACACCTGTAATCCTAGCACTTTGGGATGCAGAGGAGAGTGGATCACCTGAGGTCAGGAGTTCGAGAACACCCTGGCCAACGTGGTGAAACCCTGTCTCTACTAAAAATACAAAAATTAGCTGGGCGTGGTGGTGCGCACCTGTAATCCCAGCTGCTCGGAAGGCTGAGGCAGGAGAATTGCTTGAACCTGGGAGGCAGAGGTTGCAGTGAGCCAAGATCGTGCCACTGCACTCCAGCCTGGACAACAGAGCAAGACTCTGTATTCGGTGGGGGAAGGAAGAAAAAGGGGGATTAACTCTTACACATTGGACGTCCATTTGTCCTGGCACCATTTGTTGAAAAGATTCTTTCCCCATTGAATTATCTTGACACTTTCATCAAAAATCAGTTGACCACACATGTAAAATATCTTTTTCTGACCAAGTCTCAAAAGTTACATACTGTCAACTTTAGCTTTATTTTATGTGTTAGAAGTGAGTCACTAAGTACACTTCATGGTCAATGGGAGCAGAGTTCAGTTCCACCCTTTAAAGGGAGGAGTATCAAAATAATTTTTGGACCGTTTTTTCATTTTTGACCTTCTCGAATGGATTAAGTGGATACACACACACACACTCCAAGGATATCCACTCCAAGGATTAAG
The DNA here is from genome assembly GCF_008728515.1 of Papio anubis. Taxonomy (NCBI): domain Eukaryota; kingdom Metazoa; phylum Chordata; class Mammalia; order Primates; family Cercopithecidae; genus Papio; species Papio anubis. Next base: position 213,184 of record NW_022169035.1, read on the forward strand.
TGGATACACACACACACACATATGTACATACGTATGTGTGTGTGTGTGTGTATATATATAAAATTATTTTTTTTTTTCCGAGATGGAATCTTGCTCTTGTCACCCAGGCTAGAGTACAATGGTGCGATCTTGGCTCACTGCAACCTCCACCTCCCGGGTTCAAATGACTCTCCTGCCTCAGCCTCTCAAGTAACTGGGATTACAGGTGTCTGCCATCATACCCAGCTAAATTTTTTTACCCTTTTGGCCTGGCTGGTCTCAAACTCCTGACCTCAGGTGATCTGCCTGCATTGGCCCCCCACAGTGCTGGGATTACAGGCAGGAGCCACTGTGCCTGGCCAGGTGGACACATTTTAAAGCCACCACAGTAACAAGTCAGAAAAACAAGCCAGGTATGGTGACTCATACATGTAATCCCAGCACTTTTGGAGGCTGAGACCAGAGGATCAGTTGAGCCCAGGAGTTCGAGATCTACCCTGGGCAACATAGTGAGACCCTGTCTCGACAAAAAAACAAAAATGTAGCTGGGCATGGTGGCACACACATGTGGTCCCAGCTATTCAAGGGGCTTAGGTGGGAGGATTGCTTCAGCCTGGCAGGTCAAGGCTACAGTGAGCTGTGATCATGCCACTTACTCCAGCCTGAGCAACAGAGCAAGACTTTGTCTCAGAACAAAACCAAATTTGTCTATATAATGAAAAATCATTTGGTCATGCTCCAAGTCATAGAAATGAGGTCAGTGCCTACTGCTGCTGCATGGATTATACAAAGGTTTTTTGTGTGTGCGTGTGGTTTTTTTTTTTGAGAGGGAGTCTCGCTCTGTCATACTAGGCTGGAGTGCGCTTATATGAGCTCAGCTAACTCCTCCTCCCAGGTTCAAGCAATTCTCCTGCCTCAGCCTCCCGAGTAGCTGGGACTACAGGTGCACGCCCCCATGCCCAGCTAAGTTTTGAAATTTTAGTAGAGACAGGATTTCACCATATTGGTCAGGCTGGTCTTGAAGTCCTGCTCAGGTGATCCACCTGCCTCGGCCTTCCAAAGTGCTGGGATTACAGGTGTGAACCACTGCTCTCAGCTGTATTTATGTATTTTTAAATGTTTGTTTTTAAACGTTCAGTGCACATTCAGACATTAAGTATAGGAATAAAAATAATTGGATTTGTTTTAAAACTCTTTAAGTAGCATAGTTTTTACATTTAATAGGAATAGTTTGTGAAATGATTAGAAAGATCTAGGTTGTAGTTTTTTTCTAGTTGCCAAATGCTTCATTGATTTTTGTCAGTGAATCATTAGATAAAAACATGAAGGGAGATCTGAGTGGTTATTAGGTATAAGGTGCAAATGAACAGAGCAACAAAAGGTAAGGACCAAGCATTCATTGGAAATCAGTGTATTTTTAGCCTGTAGAAAGTGTTATAGTCTTATTTTTTGGTACATTTCTCTCGTGTGTCCAGATTGTCTCTCTGTAGGTGTTCCTGTCCCAGGTTAACACTTCTACTTGGGCAGTAGGTATTTTTCCTCTTTCCTGCTTAGCACTTCTATTCCTCGCATCTTCACTTTACCCCTTCTGCTGGATCGTTTTTATCAGTATTCATTCAAACATTGATAAAATTTTTCCAGTCTTACAAGAGAATCTCTGTCCTCACCCCGCAGTCCCTCAGCTACTGCCACATACTACTGTACTCTTTGAATGTAAAACTTCTCAAAAGATGTGTGCATCCTTGCTGCTCTTAATTCCTCTGCTTACATTCCGTCTTTCACCCTGTCCAATCAGGCTTGGTCCTCCACCAAAAACCACTCTCATCGAGGTCACCAGTGATCTCCATAATGCTAAATCCCTTATCAATTCTAAGTCCTTATTTTGAACCATTTCCAGCATTTGTTACAATTTATCTTCCCCTCTTCAGGTGCTTTTTCAGCTGTCTTTGGGCATGCCACTCTTCAGTTCTTCCCTGGCTTCTTTCCAGTCACCCTTGCCAGTTCTTCTCTTTCGCCTCATGTTGGAAGTATCCCAGATTCAGTCCTTGGGCTCCCTGCTTCGCTAGTTTCACTTAGTCCCTGGGTAATCTCATTCTTTTTCATTCCTTTAAGAATTATCTATATCTGATGATGACTTCTGAATGTATATCTTCAGCCCTGACCTCTTGTCTGAATTCCAGGTTCCTTAACTCAGTATCTCCACTCAAATGTTTAATAACAAAAGTTAACCTACCCAGAACTGGGCCTCTGATATTTCTTCCTCATACTTTGTTTTTACTATCTTCCTCATGTTAGCAAACCAGTACCTCCATTTTTCAGTTGCTTAGACAAAAATCTTGTCACTGTCCTTCACTTCTGTTAGTCTGTTAGCACAGATCTGTGGGCTCTTACTTCAAACCATATCCAGACTCTTAACAGCTTGTTACGGCCGGGCGCGGTGGCTCAAGCCTGTAATCCCAGCACTTTGGGAGGCCGAGACGGGCGGATCACAAGGTCAGGAGATCGAGACCATCCTGGTTAACATGGTGAAACCCCGTCTCTACTAAAAAAAAATACAAAAAACTAGCCGGGCGAGGTGGCAGGCGCCTGTAGTCCCAGCTACTCGGGAGGCTGAGGCAGGAGAATGGCGTAAACCCGGGAGGCAGAGCTTGCAGTGAGCTGAGATCTGGCCACTGCACTCCAGCCTGGGCAACAGAGCGAGACTCCGTCTCAAAAAAAAAAAAAAAAAAAAAAAAAAGGTAAAATTAAACAGCTTGTTATTATCACTCTTACTATCCCTCCCCAAGTCCAGTCAGCCATTATGTCTCTCCTGTTAGAAGGACCTTCTCTTTCCTGCTTCAGTATGTGCTGTCTTTAGTTACCACATCACAGCCAGAGTGATCCTGTTGAAAGATAAGGTAGATCATGTCGTATCTCTGCTCAAACTGTGTGATGGCTTTCCATCAAACTCAGGGTAAAGCTGACCCTTTGTTCTAGTACCACTCTGACTTCATCTCCCACTGTGTGCTCCAAGCTACTCTGCTTTTGCTAGGCTTATCTAATCGTTGTTTCTTGGACATACCAACCTGCCTGTCTCCTCTGGGCTTCTCTCCATCTTCCTAGAACTCCTTTCTTTCTTCCATATGAATGTTTGGTGTATTCCCCACTTCTTTAATTTTCCACTTCTTAGTGAGGCTTGCCTTTGTCTCAAAACAAAACAAAAATCAAGTCTCATTTTGTTGCCCAGGCTAGAGTGCAGTAACATGATCTTGGCTTACTGCAACCTCCTCCAGGGTTCAAGCAGTTCTTGTGCTTCAGGCTCCCAAGTAGCTGGGACTATAGGCATGCGCCATGCCCAGCTAATTTTTGTATTTTTAGTACAGATGGGGTTTTACCATGTTGGCCAGGCTGGTCTCCAACTCTTCACTTTTTTTTTTTCTTTTTTTTTTTAATTATTAACAGCCCTGTTCTTCCCGACAGTCCTATCACCCTTAGCTTACTCTCTTTTTCTTTATAGCATATGTCACCGTAAGATCCATGAAGGCAGGGACTTGGTCTGTTTTGTTTCACAACTGTATTCTGAAGTGTCCTGCTCATAGTAGGAACTAACAAAATTTTTGAATGTTCAATGCATTTATAGACATTAAAGGAAAGGCAAGTGGAATTTTTATTGTTTTTGAGACAGGGTCTCACTCTGTCATCCATGCTGGAGTACAGCAAATGGAATTTTTAAAAGTCACCTATTTAGCCTAGTTTCCCCCTTTATTTCTTCAATTGCCTAACAGCCTAGAAATACTGACCCCTAACAAAGAACTATAAAACTTCTCATTTTAAAAGTCTAGTCCAACCCTTCATTTCATTGATGGTGAAATTAAGTCCTAGAGATGTTAGCTGTTGTCTCTGAAGTTATAGCCAGTTAATTAGTGGTACAGTTAAGACCAGAATCTAGATCTCTTAAATCTCAGTTGCTTTTTTTTCATTAGTCTGTGATAACCTTAATATGAGACCAAACTTAGAGTCAGTTCCCTATGGAAACAAAGCAGCTAAAACTAAATATATCAGTGAGCAGAAATGGAAATAGATAAGTAGATTGGTGATAGTCAAAGCAGTGAAACCTGATGATTCAATTCAAACTTCCCCCCACTGGTCATTATAATACAATTTATGTTTATTATGAAATAAACATTGAGGAATGTGTTGTATTTAGTGTGTTTTTTTTTGTTTTGTTTTTTACCTCAGGTGCACATGAACTTGAACAGATGCAGCTGATTTTAGAATCTATTCCTGTTGTACATGAGGAAGATCGTCAGGAGCTTCTCAGCGTAATTCCAGTTTACATTAGAAATGACATGACTGAGCCACACAAACCTTTAACTCAGCTGCTTCCAGGAATTAGTCGAGAAGGTATTGTGACACGAGAGTGGCCCTCACATTCATGCCTGTGTGTGAAGTAGAAATCTGTGTAGGGAGCTGGAACTTTTTATCCTTAGATATGGGGCTTTCTCCCAAATAGTCTTTTTATACTTAAGGTGTACCTAAAACTTCGACTCTCATCTCCCTTTTTTTTTTGTCCTGGTGCTTAGGCTACGATCTGTTTTTTTGTTCCTCTGAATTACTTTCCAGAGCAAGTAGCAAGTATTTTGAATATAGGCACTGGGGGCAAAACCATGATGGCATTTTTTCCTCAGATACACTTGTAACTCCTATAAATGCCTGGATAAAGAGAAAGCTGCTGTGTTTCATTTCAGCAGATTTTGCAGGCTTTTCAGTAGTTCCACATTCTTAACCAGTCTTTGAGTCTGTCTTCACAAATTCCATTGCTAGCTCCCTTTCTCGTAACCCTGTAGCCACTGTCACAACATCCCTGTTCATAACTAAATAAGTCCTTTGTGGGAACACTTTTTTAGTTTTATTTTTTATTGAAAAATAGAGACAGGGTCTTCACTGTGTTGTCCGGGCTGGTCTTGAGCTCCTGAGCTCGAGCATCCCTTCCGCCTCAGCCTCTGAAAATGGTAGTGTTACAGGTATAAGCCACCACACCTGGCCAAGGAGCACTTTTAAAATGCAAACTAGCAATTTCGAATTGGGAGGTGCAGTGGGGAACAGGGTGGGTGTCTGCATACCCTCTGCAGGTGTGGCTCTGCTCAGCCATAACCTGGGTCCACTTTAGAGTCATCGTCATTTATTGCTGAGTCTCACCAAGAGGATGGTGCTGTTGAAGCATTTGTAACCTTGCTGTATAATGCTATTTGAATCTTTTTCATACCCTCCTTAGGGTGGGGACCATGTTTTAACTTTGAACTAAACTGAATATTTGGCCAGTGACTGGGATTAACCATTGAGCAAAGATCCTTGGTCACATGTGGCAGCACTGTGCTTGCAAGCAAGTGAACGCAGAGTGGATGGAGTTTCTGAGACTAAAGATTTATCAATTGTACGCTCCATACTACTTTCTTCTTAACAGTGGAGTTTTATTTTGGGACAGAGCACATTCTGAGGCAGTGGCAACTTGGTAAAAAGAATACATGTTCTCACCCCACACTCTGTGATCTTTGAAGGAAAAAAGCAAACAGGATTAAGTACATCTGAGTGAACCTATAAGACTCCTAGGAGCCCTACTCTGGTTAATTTCCCTCAATACTTACCTTTCATCCTCCCTTTCTGTGGTTTACCGTACATTTCTCTATCTTAGCACGCTTCAGCACCATTGTAGCATTCCTGTAGTCCTGGCTGCTCGGGAGGCTGAGGCAGGAAGATCCCCTGAGCCCAGGAGTTCAAGGCTACAATAAGCTGTGATCATGCCATTGTACTCCAGCCTGGGCAACAGAGCAAAGACCCTGTGTCTTAAAATTCTCTTTTTAAAGAAAAGAATGGGTTCTTTCTAGAGTACAGGTTGGCTTGAGAGAGAAAGGCCATCTTTCTCACTTAGAAGGCAAGGATAAGAGGATGTGTGAGTGACCATAGTGAAGAAGTATAAGGATTGAGACAAATATGAAGTGGGTTTATCTGTTGAGAATGATAAAGAAGACTGGAGTATAAAGAGAAGGCCAGATAGCAAAGGTCACAATGAAATTGTTTAGTATGAATTTGTAATGAGCCAGATATGGGATATTGCAGCTAGTTTTCATCTGTTGTGTGTGGCCAGAGAGTAGATGGTGGTGATGATCCGGGGTTGAAGGTCGGTATCATAAGGCATAGAAGTGTGTGACTGGTGTAAATACAGCTTTCAGGCTGCGTGAGGAGCTAAGGAAGGCCTACTAGCCTGTTTTATTGGAAGAATTGGATTTGTGGTTAACCAGAGTCCTAAATAAAACCAGAGTTTTATTTCTGACAAATTAACTTTTTAATTGTGTAGTCTATTTTTCCCCTTTATAAGATGGGGACCTGTTAGTACAATTAAGATGCTCATTTCCTGTTGTGTAGTATGAAGTGCTAAGGGAATCACTTAGTCATTTAAATAAATGAGATCAACATTTGCTGTTTTTCTAAAGATAAGCAGTTCTTTTCGCAAAAACTTTTACCTTTTCTTCTGCAGCACTGGATTTCCTGGAACAAATTTTGACATTTAGTCCCATGGATCGGTTAACAGCAGAAGAAGCGCTCTCCCATCCTTACATGAGCATATATTCTTTTCCAATGGATGAGCCAATTTCAAGCCATCCTTTTCATATTGAAGATGAAGTTGATGATATTTTGCTTATGGATGAAACTCACAGTCACATTTATAACTGGGAAAGGTAAAGTGATCCTAAATTAGAAAAATATTTACTGAACTTTCAATGGACTGTATGTAGTGAGTTTTCTAATATTATATATAAGACAATGTAGAAGTCTTAAAAATTTAGTACTATAAAAATACAAAAATTAGGTGTGGTGGCGGCGGGTGCCTGTAGTCCTAGCTACTTGGGAAGCAGAGGCTGCAGAGATCATACCACTGCATTCCAGCCTGGGCAATAGAGTGACACTCCATCTCTTTTTTTTTTTTTTTGAGACGGAGTCTTGCACTGTCACCCAGGCTGGAATGCGGTGGCGTGATCTCGGCTCACTGCAAGCTCTGTCTCCCGGGTTCACGCCATTCTCCTGCCTTAGCCTCCTGAGTAGCTGGGACTACAGCTACCCGCCACCATGCCCAGCTAGTTTTTTTTTTTTTTTTTTTTTTTTGTATTTTTAGTAGAGATGGGGTTTCACCATGTTAGCCAGGATGGTCTGGATCTCCTGACCTCATGATCCACCTGCCTCAGCCTCCCAAAGTGCTGGGATTACAGGGTTGAGCCACCATACCTGGCCTAGAGCGAGACTCCATCTCAAAGAAAAAGAAAAATTTAGTAATGATCCTTAAATAGCCGTTAATTTAAATATTTAATAAAGTAATTACTGGTTAGATGATACATGATGGGAAAAGTTAAATGCTACTTTGAAACATTTTCAAAGTCATTAAGGCATATTTAGTAAATAAAATTATAAAGTCCTTAAACTGTGAAGGTTGGAAGTGAATCATTTTATGAATGTCAGAACAATTTAAGATGTTAGATGACAAGACTCAATCATATCCAATAAAATATCTCCAGTGTCTCAGTGGTAGTTACATCTTAAGATAAATATTATTTTTGACTAATGTTAGATGCAGTTTTTTTTGTTTTGTTTTTTTTTTGAGATGGAATCTCACCCAGGCTGGAGTGCAGTGACGCGATCTTGGCTCACTGTCCTGCCCCAGCCTCCTGAGTAGCTGGGATTACAGGCACCCGGCTGATTTTTAGTAGAGGTGGGGTTTTATGTTGGCCAGACTGGTCTCGAACTCCTGACCTCAGGTGATCTGCCTGCCTTGGCCTCCCACAGTGCTGAAGTTATGGGCGTGAGTCACCATACTCAGCCAGTATTTGAATCTATTTTCCTAATGACAAAATTAATTTGGGGACACTTAACAGAGGTTCAGTAAAAGGGACTTTTTGAAGTCTAAACATTAGTGTATAATTTGATGTTTCATAAAGTGAAAGAATTGGATTTCTAGGGAAGTTTGGCTGGGCACGGTGGCTCATGCCTGTAATCCCAGCACTTTGCGAGGCCAAGGCGGGCCAATTACCTGCGGTCAGTAGTTCGAGACCAGCCTGGTTAACACAGTGAAACCCCGTCTCTACTGAAAATACAAAAATTAGCCAGGCTTGGTGGCAGGCGCTTGTAGTCCTAGCTACTCAGGAGGCTGAGGCAGGAGAATCACTTGAACCTGGGAGGCGGCAGTTGCAGTGAGCTGAGATTGCGCCACTGCACTCCAGCCTGGGCAACAGAGTGAGACTCTGTCTCAAATAAATAATAAATACATTTCTGGGAAAGTTTAGATATAATTCTGCTTCAGAGTAGGATGGTAGCTTATAGAGTCATCAGGTGATTTTGATGTATGGCCGGGTTTGGGAACCACTAATGACAATCTTAAGTTGTTTTTTTTTTTTTTTTTTGAGACGGAGTCTCGCTCTGTCACCCAGGCTGGAGTGCAGTGGCCGGATCTCAGCTCACTGCAAGCTCCGCCTCCCAGGTTTACGCCATTCTCCTGCCTCAGCCTCCTGAGTAGCTGGGACTGCAGGTGCCCGCCACCTCGCCCGGCTAGTTTTTTGTATTTTTTAGTAGAGACGGGGTTTCACAGGGTTAGCCAGGATGGTCTCGATCTCCTGACCTTGTGATCCGCCCGTCTTGGCCTCCCAAAGTGCTGGGATTACAGGCTTGAGCCATCGCGCCCGGCCAGATTTTAAGAAGAAATTTTTTTCCTCCTCCTCAAATATTGAGGTATTGGTATGGTATGTTTGCACAAATCTACAAACTATTTTTTCTCTCCATGTGTCCATTTCTACCCCCTAAATATGGTTCTTTTCTGAGACGGAGTCTCACTCTGTTGCCCAGGCTGGAGTGCAGTGGCGCCATCTCTCTGTTCACTGTAACTTCCTGAGTTGAAGCAGTTCTCCTGCCTCAGCCTCCCTAGTAGCTGGGACTACAGGTGTCTGCCACCATGTTCAACTAATTTTTGTATTTTTAGTAGAGATGGGGTTTCACCATGTTGGCCAGGCTGGTCTCAAACTCCTGACCTCAAGTGGTCTGCCCACCTCTGAAGTGCTAGAATTGCAGGCATGAGCCACTGCACCTGGCCTGCATTTTCTATTATACCTAGCTAAGTCATCTAATCTCTCTTCTTTTCCCTCAATGATTGTACATGTCAGTAATAGGATAGCACATTCAGTAACACATATACACAGGGAGATTTTTGCTATTCATGGTGATGAGTTTTCCAGCAAACCTCTTCTAGTTGCCCTTACCTTATTTGTAAGGTACCTGATTGAGATTCGAGATGTGTATTTTGTGGCCATGAAGTCTTTTGTTTGCATGAAACTGGTGGACAAAAAACAAATTGAAAATAAATGAGAATTGGTCTTATTTCAGAATGGAAGACTCAGTGCCTCATGAAGTTACATACTTCATTGGCAATTACCAAGTATGTTAACAGAGCTTACCTATCAAGACTAAGTTCTGGTAGGGCAAGGCAGGCATACGACTTTATTCTCCTATAATTATCCCCTCATAGACCTAGCACAGTGCTGTCACATAAAAAGTACTCGGTGAATTTGAAAATGAAATCATATATGTGGAATAACACTAGTGTATTGATTTTTTTCAGGTATCATGATTGTCAGTTTTCAGAGCATGATTGGCCTATACATAACAACTTTGATGTTGATGAGGTTCAGCTTGATCCAAGAGCTCTGTCCGATGTCACTGATGAAGAAGAAGTACAAGTTGATCCCCGAAAATATTTGGATGGAGATCGGGAAAAGTATCTAGAGGATCCTGCTTTTGATACCAGTTACTCTACTGAGCCTTGTTGGCAATACTCAGATCATCATGAAAACAAATATTGTGATCTGGAGTGTAGCCATACTTGTAACTACAAAACGAGGTCGTCATCATATTTAGATAACTTAGTTTGGAGAGAGAGTGAAGTTAACCATTACTATGAACCCAAGCTTATTATAGATCTTTCCAATTGGAAAGAACAAAGCAAAGAAAAATCTGATAAGAAAGGTAAATCAAAATGTGAAAGGAATGGATTGGTTAAAGCCCAGATAGCGCTAGAGGAAGCATCACAGCAACTGGCTGGAAAAGAAAGGGAAAAGAATCAGGGATTTGATTTTGATTCCTTTATTGCAGGAACTATTCAACTTAGTTCCCAACATGAGCCTACTGATGTTGTTGATAAATTAAATGACTTGAATAGCTCAGTGTCCCAACTAGAATTGAAAAGTTTGATATCAAAGTCAGTAAGCCAGGAAAAACAGGAAAAAGGAATGGCAAATCTGGCTCAATTAGAAGCCTTGTACCAATCTTCTTGGGACAGCCAGTTTGTGAGTGGTGGGGAGGACTGTTTTTTCATCAATCAGTTTTGTGAGGTAAGGAAGGATGAACAAGCTGAGAAGGAAAACACTTACACTAGTTACTTGGACAAGTTCTTTAGCAGGAAAGAAGATACTGAAATGCTAGAAACTGAGCCAGTAGAGGATGGGAAGCTTGGGGAGAGAGGACACGAGGCAGGATTTCTGAACAACAGTGGGGAGTTCCTCTTCAACAAGCAGCTCGAGTCCATAGGCATCCCGCAGTTTCACAGTCCAGTTGGGTCACCACTTAAGTCAATACAGGCCACATTAACACCTTCTGCTATGAAATCTTCCCCTCAAATTCCTCATAAAACATACAGCAGCATTCTGAAACATCTGAACTAAAACACTCAGCAGACATTTGTCTTTGTATTCATGAAATGTGTTTTGTCTTTTTTTATTACTAGTGTTTAAGTCATTTTTTACTTGAATCAGATGGTGTCATTTAGTAAGGATTTTATGAGTTCCTTGGTTTTTAAAATCCAGACTTTCTTTTTCTACATGTGAGAGTTTTCATTTTAACTGGCATGTCATTTGCACACAAAAATAAAGACTAGAGCAAAATAATGCAGGAGGAGAAAAGAAATGCACTAAGACAAGTAAAGAACATTCTCTCATAGAACAATGATCTGTTTTATAGGAAACAAACCTTGCCTTGAAATTTACACAGTGAGACTGTACATAATTGCATGAAAATAGCTATTTTTTTCCTAAGACATTTTTCATTCATGAGTATTTTCAAGTTTTTCATACTGTACACATTTCTTAAAACACATGATACCAGCAGCAACTGAAAATGAATGCCGAATTTGGTACACATGTGTTATCTACCTCAAGGTAACAAGAGTATGTGGCAAAACATATACCACCCATAGTGCTTCACAAAATGCACTTCTATTTAGCCAGCGTTTATTGTAGTAAACTATTCTTAATAAAACTCATTCACTGTTTATAAATGTTCTGATATGCATTCTTTATAGTGAAGTGTTAATACATCACATCTTATTTATTTTAGCAAATCAGTATATTTTCTGTATTTAATTATAAAAATTAACTTAGTTTTTAAAATTTATTTGCAAATACACTTTTTCCATTTGGCACTATGGTTTGTTGCCTACCTAGCTGAATCTATAATGTCAGCTTATCCTAAGGCTGTCCACGTACTTAATTTACTTAAGTGTTCATTTTAAGTAACGTGCTCACTGTGTATAGGAATTTGTATTTTGGAGGTGCTTGATCTATCTACAAAGAAAAATTAATTAGGAATTACTTTATTATAAAATGCTCCTAGAAGTCTTAATTGTGTTTATTTTTTAAAAAAAACGAATGTTAGACTTGTGTGCATGGAAGTAATTAAGGTACATCATTATTGTAGTTTAAAAGTTGTACATGATAAGACATTTTGTTTTTACTGTATGTTTTTACTGAATGATCTATTCCCCATCCCAAGGCAAGCATGAATAAAATTAGGTTAAACGTAGCATGTGGCATCGCAGTCTCTTAGAATTTGTTTCATCTATTTTATTTTATTGAATACTGTCTGTATCTTCGGTTATCCTGTTTGAAGAAAAAGGACAAATAAAACATGGCCAGCAAATACGGCTCCTGTTTCACTCTTGGATTAATGAAAATTTTCTGCTAGAATGAAAATTACTACCAGAATCACTTTGAATTATGGCTATAAATTGCTAGTCTGAAAGGCTGAGAAGGTTGAAGTCTTTTGACTTAAACCATCACACATTAGAATGGAATAAGGCTTTATAGTATTTCAAAACTGTTAGGTAAAATGTGTAGTTGAATCTTTGAACTGTGCAGTCAGAGAAAACTTGAGAAGTATTTGCTCCGTAATACATCTTTGCTTATGAACTTACCCTTGTACCTATCCAGCTATAAAACCATCCTCACTTTTCTTTCATCCTTGTTTTGTACAACACCGATTCTGTTAATATCTGCCCGCCTACCTTCTCAAAGCCATGTGTATAGATATATATTTTTTTGTTTTCTGGTTGAATACTGTCCACGTTATGAATTTAAACATAGATTACCTTAAGAGGACAAGCTCTGAAGTGCAGTCATGAGAATTGATTTGTGGGGCGGGGGGAAATGGGACACTTGTAGTTGGATCTGGGTGGGGTGACAAGTGCGGAGGCTTTGGGTGTCATAAGAGCATCAGACAGGAGGTAAAGGAAGCAACGGGCAGCAGACATTGGTCCCTGATCCTCCATTATAACCATTTTTTTGCAAATCTATGTTCATTTTGAGGATAATTAGCTTTGACTCAAATGCTGTCTTCCCTGAAGGAGGCCTAGGAGTTTTCTCACTGGGAAACTTGGCTCCTGGGCTTAATCCACATTTGTTACTGTCACCTTGGCAGTTTAGTGGCCATCTACACAATGATCTGACTTGTTGGCATTAAAAAGTCAAAACATAGTCATCAAAGAAAAAAGAAAGTAAAACTGAAACTGCTTATATAAAATATGCTTGCTTTAGGGTGACCCAGGCTGAGGACTAAGTATTGTAAAGTCAAATTTGCAAAAAAATTTTATGTGCCATTTACTTTGTCCCACTTGCAATACCTTTATAGGGTAATGAAGATGAAACACTCAAAGAGACAAGGTCTTACTCTGCCGCCCAGGTTGAAGTGCAGTGGCGTGATCACAGCTCACTGAACCTTGAACCTAGGCTCAAGTGATCCTCCCACCTCAGCCTCTTGAGTACCTAGGAGTAGCTGGCACCTTTGTCAAAGATCATTTGACCATATAGATGAGAATTTATTTCTGGGTTCTCTACTCTGAGACAGGGTCTTAACTCTGTGGCCCAGGCTGGAGTGCAGTGACATGATCATAGCTCACTGCAACCTTGACTTCTCAGGCTCAGGCAATCCTGCCTCAGCCTCCTGAGTAGCTGGAGCCACAGGCATGAGCCAACATGCCCAGCTAGTTTTTAAATTTTTTTTTTTATAGTTCTTTTAAAATGTGTTTATAGAGACAGGGTCTCCACATGTCACTCAGGCTGGTCTTGAACCCTGGGCTCAAGCAATCTTCCTCAGCCTCCCAATGTGCTGGAATTACAGGTGTGAGCCATTGTGCCTGACTGTAAAGCATTTTTTTCTGACATGAGTATGGCCACCCCTGCTCTTTCTATCATTTGCCTGATAGCTTTAGTTTTAATTGCTACGCCACAACATATTTTTTTAAATGACATCTTCCAAAATTTTGCTTCTACCAACATCTTTGCAGTGAGAATTCTCGTGAACATGTGTAAGAAAGAGTGTCTTTAGGGCAGATAACCTAGGAGTAGAGTTGCAACATATCTTCAAGTCTATGAAGATGCCATATCCCTGTCCAAAAGTGATTGTACTGACTCACATTTCTGCCAGCAGTGCACAAGAGTTCCTATTCATCCACACGCCTCCAAACAAGAAACCAAGTTTCTTCCACTGAATTAATCCTACCAGCTTTGCAATGTTCAGTTTACAGTAGGAATCAGGATTTCTAATTCCAAACAACTGCATGGCTGGAAATCATGACTACACCTTAGGGATCCTTACGTAGCCACTTCAATATGAGATCGCCTTGTTTCTCATTTCCTACTGCTGCAGCCACTGCAGCTTGGGAACAGAGGCTTTGAATCTTAAAGGCTGAGCCAATTATGTAATTATACTGGGAGCCTTATCTAAGGAGAAGTAGATAATGAATCAAATAGGGTTTTCAAATAAAATCCAAGCAAATATCACCTTTGCTTCTCAGTTAAGACACCTGTATGGTATTGCTTATGAAATTATCATTTTATTTGCAGGTACTGTTTTCCATTCAATGCTTTGGTGTGTTTTATATAGAGCACATTTAGTTAGTGGTCTAGTCAGCAAGTGGACAGTTGTCTGAACCGCTGACCTGCTCCCAGCCTTTTCAGTACCTGCTTACTATTGAGTTAAAAGACAATAGAAACTCTACCCTAAGTAGGTCCATCATGTATGGCGTATTAGTCAATTGCAGTTTTACCTGATGCCTCTCCATTTGAGCATTGTTTATCATTCAGATCCTAGTACCTTCTGAGTAGAGGAGAAAGAAGATTGAACTGGAAATCAGGAGATCTGAGTTCTGGACCCAGTTTTACCACTGACTGTCCATCACTTGGGTGTCACGATCTTGGTGAGCCTAAGTTCCTTATTAAACTAGAAATGCGTATTGCTCGAGCCTGACCTGAAACAACTTCTGAACCAGACAGTGTCTTATTTAATTCTAACCCATCATAATAGCACAGCGATTAGCTCTTGCCAGGATGTGCTTGCTTATAGATCTTATTTCTGTATTATCTTTATTGAACTGGCTGCATTAAATGTGCCTTTTAAGCAGCCTGAGAATGAAATTTTGTGTTTAGTGCATCCTTACCAGTTGATAGGTAGAGAAAAAGGCAAAAGTATTGGAATGCCAGGGTTGTTTGCCTTTGAAAGAGCAATGTAAACTCACGAGGCTCTTTCCTGTAGGATCTAGGGCAGTCTCCTTAATTAAGCCAGGTGAAGAGAAGGATCTTTGTGAGCTCTTTCAACATAGATTCCAACATCTATGTAACAAATATCTTACAGAAGGGGAAGGGTGTTTGATCGTCCACATTAGAGCACTGTTTCAGTTATAATGCAGAGGTCTAACAAAGAAATTCCACTGGATTCACATGTTTATCTGAGTATAATACAGTGGTAGTGTCACAAACCTAGCTAAGCAGAATACTGACTTTCCATTACAATTGTCAGCCTCTGCAACATCTTGCCTAATTAGGTCTCAGTGCTGTTGTAGTTGGGTGAGTGGGAACGCTGGTGCCAGATTTGAGATGCTGCTCCCAGTCTCCTGGTTCAAAGTCCAGTCCAAGCCTGTTTCTTCATGCCTAATGTAAACCACAAACTTGGAGCCATGTCTGTACATTTAGACTCTGCTTCCACCCGGACTTACCAATCCCACACCCTCCTGACTTGAACCTCGGAGGCAACCTCAGCTGCCAGCTGGTACATTGAACCTTGCAGCATTGCATAGTGTTTAGGCACACATGCTGCAGAGTCAGATCCAATCAAAGCTTAAAACTGTTCTTCTGCTTACAAGCCTTGTGGCCTTGGAGAGGTTATTCAACCTTTTGATTTTCCTCATTTGTCAAATAGAGCTAATGATACCTAATTCGTAGAGTTGTAAGAATTCAATGAGATACTGTACACACAGGCTTTTTAGCATGATGCCTGGTACTTTTTAAATTTATTTTTCTTTTTGAGATGGAGTCTCGCTCTGTCGCCCAGGCTGGAGTGCAGTGGTGTGATCTTGGCTCGCTGCAAGCTCCAGCCCCCGGGTTCACGCCATTCTCCTGCCTCAGCCTCCCAAGTAACTGGGACTATAGGCACCCACCACCACGCCTGGCTAATTTTTTGTATTTTTAGTAGAGACAGGGTTTCACCATTCACAGGATGGTCTCCATCTCCTGACCTTGTGATCTGCCCGCCTCGGCCTCCCAAAGTGCTGGGATTACAGGCTCACGTGAGCCACTGCGCCTGGCCAATGCCTAGTACTTAATAAATCACCATTGCACTTGTCCTGTTTGAATTACTGCCCACTGCCACCCAAATTGTACCGAACACTGGATTCTGACCTTGACACTGCCTTCAGTATTGCATTCTCCTATCAATCTAAACTTCTGGCCTTGACCTACAGATGGCTTCTCGCTCTAGACATAGTACCCACCAGCTCTATCCCACTTTTGGCTCCAGCTTCTGGTCCTTTCTCACCAGCCAAACCCTTACACAAACGAATTCAGTGAAGCAGCTCTCAGACTCCAAAAGACTAGACTGAGCCCACCAGTCTTCAATTGCTTCCCCCACCCCACCCCCTAGAACAAGCATCTTCATTTAGAAGCCAAAAGCCTTGGAGTCACTTTACAAACTCCTTTCTCTGAAAACTCACATCCAATCCATCGATGAATCCCATGGCCGTATCCAGAATCTGACCCCTTTTCACCATCTCCATCGCTGCCCTGTGATCCAGGCCACCCTCCCAGTCTGCTGGACCATGCCTATTGCCTCCTAACTGGCCACCATGCAGTTTACGGTCAGTACAGCAGAGTGATCCTTGTAAGGCCTAAGTCAAACCACATCACTCCTCTAGTTTCTCAAAATTTGAATGATTCCCCTCCTGAGGGTAACTACCAATGTCTTTACCGAGTCTCACAGGCACCTCTCCACTCCTCCCCTCCTGTGGCTCGCATGGGTCCAACAGCACTGGGCCACAGTTGCTCCCATCTTAGGCTTTCTGACATGCTCTTCTCACTGCCTTGAAAGCTCTTGGCCCAGAGAGCTGCATCACTCACTCCCTCCCTCCCTCATTAGAAGTTTTGCTCAAATGTCACTTTATCACAGAGGCTGTGCCTGACCAATGTATATATAAAATAGCATGCATCCCATCAGTCATATGCCCCTGACCCGCTTGATTTTGCCTTCCAGCACATAACCACTGACATGGTATATCTTTATTTACAGATTGTATTCCCACGTTAGAATATAAGCTCCTTGAAGCAGGGACTTTGGCTCTATCCCCAGCCCTTACTCAGGGCGTGGGACATGGTGAGCACACCGTATTTACTGAATGCAGGCATGAAGGAAACTGATGCTGGCTGCCTCGTTTGTAAATTCCCTCTGGATTGATGGTGCTCTGGAACAGCGAAGCTCTATTGATAGGGCCGGGGTTTGCTTGTTCATTTTGGGGTTATAGTATTCATAGTTCTCCAACTTTGTGCAATTTGCAAAGGGGTATCTAACTTTGGGATTCCTTCGATGTGACTCTCCTGAACCAGCAAGCTCCAAGTTGCAATCCGAGAACAGTTAGAAATTCTCGGAATACGTAAGACTGGTCGGGCTGGTTTATTATTCTTAATTGCATTGTCAAGTGTAGGTGCGGTTTAGGTGAACCATTGTATTGCTCCTGAGTCAGCTGCTCAGCTGCTTCCCTGCTCTCCTGGCTGGGATGACTGTACCTGTTAGGATTGCACAACACGCTCGTGACCCAGTTAAGACAACGCAGTGCAGTTTGGTTTTCAACTGTCTCTGCGCTATTGCTGTTCGTAACCCTGGCAGCCGAGCCAGGCCTAGATTCTACATCTAACTCAGGATCTGTGGCAACAGAAACCACCTCACGGCAGCCTTTGCAAAAACAGTAAATTTATTAGGATTCAAGGGTGATTTCTGGAGCCCAAGAACTGGATCTCAGGAAGAACCGGAACCAGGCCTGGGGAGGGGGAGCACCAGTAGCCCAGGCAGGACTCTGCATCTCATCTCTGCTCTATTCTTTATCAACCAGCTGGGCTTCTGATCCCAACAGTGGGTAGAATCAGGTTACTTACAGCTTCAACTTCAAATGTAACCCTCCAGCTATATAGAGTTCTTCTGTCTGTCCATCCCTCTGCCTATTTCTCTCTCCCAATTCAAGGTTTCTCTGAAAGCAAATCATATTGGCCCTCCCCCTAGTTAGCTATGGCCAGTTGGCAGGGTTATGTTGAGGGATTGCTGCTGCTGTTGGGAGTCAACCGTTCTTGATCGGGAGTGGAAGGCAGGTAGGAAAATCATTTTTAGCTGTCCGTCCCCAAATGTACCTGGAACACATGGCAATAAGCTATCTCTTCCTGTTTATTTTTTTACAGTCAGCTGTCAGACATATTATTTCTGTAGGGCACTGCTTCTCCAACCAGACCCACTGGGGTCCTCCAGGCATTGATGTCACCAGCTTGTCTTTTTTTTTTTTTTTTTTTGAGACAGAGTCTGACTGTCACCCAGGCTGGAGTGCAATGGAGCCATCTCAGATCACTGCAACTTCCGCCTCCGGGGTTTAAGCGATTCTCCTGCCTCAGCCTCCCAAGTAGCTGGGATTACAGGGTCGTGCCACCACGCCTGGCTAATTTTTGTATTTTTAGTAGAGACAGGGTTTCGCCATGTTGGCCAGGGTAGTATCAAACTCCTGATCTCAAGTGATCCACCCACCTCGGCCTCCCAAAGTGCGGGGATTACAGGTGTGAGCCACCGCACCTGGCCCCAGCTTGTCTCTTGTGGAGTTCATCAGGATAGTTTATAGCTTTATTAATTACAATCCCTTGACTTATGTATAGTGATGATTGGTTGGTGATTTTTAGAGCATACTTCTATACTTCATGTGAGTTTCATAATAATCCTATGAGGTCAGGTAGACCAATTATTATCGCCATCTGGGAGTGAAGGATACAGAAATAAATTAAGTAACTTGCCCAAGTTTGGGCAGTAGTGAAATCAGGACTAGAATTCAGGCTATTAATTCCTAGACAGTTTTTTTTTTTTTTCAGTTTTCCTATATGACTAAAAAATGTACTCAACTGTCTGTTAGGTGTCATGCCAATATACTTGTTAAATTTTAAGTTACTGATTCAGCAATTTTTAATTTTAAAATATGTTCCCATTTTATTACAATATAACTCTTAAAACTATTAATTTCATTTTCTGAATTAATTTTTTTGAGATGGAGTCTCGCTCTTGTCACTCAGGTTGGAGGGCAATGGCGTGATCTTGGCCCATTGCAACCTCCGCCTCCTGGGTTCAAGCAATTCTCCTGCTTCAGCCTCCTGAGTAGCTGGGATTACAGGTGCATGCCACCACACCCAGCTAATTTTTGTACTTTTAGTAGAGATGGGGTTTCACCATGTTGGCCAGACTTGTCTTGAACTCCTGACCTCAGGTGATCTGCCTACCTCAACCTTCCAAAATGCTGAGATTACAGGCTGAGCCACCACACCCAGCTTACTGAATTTTAAAATTTTATTTTATTTTTTTCAGAATCAAGGTCTCACTCTGTCACTCAGGTTGGAATATAATGGCACAATCACAGCTCACTGCAACCTTGAACTCCTGGGCTCAAATGATATTGCCTGCTTCAGCCTCCCAAGTAGCTTGGACTACAGGTGTGTGCCACCACACCCAGGTAATCTTTTTAAAAAGGTCTTTTTTTTTTTTTTGTAGAGTCAGGGTCTCGCTATGTTGCTCGGGCTGGTCTCAAACTCCTAACCTTAAGCACTCCTCCAACTGCTGGGATTACAGATGTGAGCCACTGTGCCTGGCACTACTTAATTTCTTTATACATAACAGTTGGGTAATTTATGATTTACCAACTGTATTCTGTTTATGGTTTATTATCTTCTAGAATGTAAGCTCCATGAGGGTAAGAATCTTTGTCAGAGTTGTTCACTGATGAACCTCAACACCTGGAACAAGATCTACACATCATAAACCCTCAAAGATGTGCTGAATCTATTTTTTTTTTTTTTTTTTTGAGACAGAGTCTCACTTTGTTGCCCAGGCTGGAATGCAGTGGCGCAGTCTTGGCTCTTTGCAACCTCCGCCTCCTAGGCTCAATTCATCCTGCCACCTCAGCCTCCTAAGTAGCTGGGACCACAGGTGCCCACCATGTCTGGCTAATTTTTGTGTTTTTAGTAGAGACAGAGTTTCACCATGTTGGTCAGGTTGGTCTCGAACTCCTGACCTCAGGTGATCCACCCGCCTCGGCCTCCCAAAGTGCTGAGATCACAGGCGTGAGCCACCATGACCGGCCTACTTCCCTCACTATCAGAAAACCCCACCATACATGCCAGGTAATCATATTCATCCTAACACAGGGTTCCTATTTTATACATATATGTGTGTGCACACATGCACACACATATACACTTTGCAGAGCTTATTAAAGGATTTTTTCAAAAAAGAGAATGTTGGAATCAAAATTCTTGTATATATTGCTTTAAGACAAAGATCCTGCCTGAGTCATTGATTTAGCTACCTTCCCATGCTCAACAGGAGAAAAGACAAAGGAGTTCTAAGACTTCTAACAAATGTTAATTTATGTACCATCCGCATTCAGACGTCATTTGAGTTCTATTGTTCATAATGATCAATTAGCATAAAAGAACTATAGAGGTTCAAGTCCATGTTTCACAAAATATACATTAAAGTTTGAAATTATGATGTCTCAGAGGACTTACAAGGATACTTACATGATAATATGTGACTTAGGATGTTTCATTTTTATAAATGTTTCCATCACCAACTCCCTTAGCACTATCTTCTAAATGGCTTCACTGTTTAGAATCTGTCTCCTGCACCCCTGCATCACCAGGCCTTTCCTTACCTGTCCAGCTGCTGAGCAGAAAAGCATGAGGACATTGTTTTATTTCTAACTTTTAAGAAAGTAGGCCAGGCATGGTCGCTCATGCCTGTAATTCCACTACTTTGGGAGGTCGAGGCAGGCAGATCACCTGAGGTCAGGAGTTCGAGACCAGCCTGGACAACATGGCAAACCCCTGTCTCTACTAAAAATATAAAAATTAGCCGAGCATGGTGGTGGGTGCCTATAATTCCAGCTACTCAGGAGGCTGAGGCAGGAGAATTGTGTGAACCTGGGAGGTGGAGGTTGCAGTGAGCCGAGATCATGCCGTTGCATTCCAATCTGGGCAACAAGAGCGAAACTCTGTCTTTAAAAAAAAAAAAAGAAAGAAATAGAAGTTCATTGTTGAAAAATTAGAAAATGCAGGTAAGGAAGTGGGAAAAATTCCCTGGAATCCCATTACCTGGGTATGATCACTGTTAATTACTATTAATATTTTGGGTCTTTCCTCTTCCCCTCACTCCCTCCAGGCTAATTGCTTTATTTTTTCATACTTACAAAGGTAAAAATAATTCAAAGATGCATAAAAGTAATTTTCTGTTTTCGCTCTCTCTATATTCTCTCCCCTCCAAATATCCCTATCTCCACAGGTAACCGACATTATTATACATTTATCCAGAATTTTTCAAATGTATATACAAATATATATGTACTTATAATTGGGTTATTTCGCATACAGTTCTGCAACTTTCTTTTCCCACAATACATTTCAAGCATCTTTCTATGTTGGCAGTGATTGACTTTGTTGTTCCTAATGCCCGCAGAGTATGTAATTATGAGGATGCATCATCATTTGTAGAACCAATTTCCTATGAATGGACATTGTTTACTATCACAAGCAACACTGTAATAAACATTCTTTGTGTGTCTTTGAGTCATTTCTGAGGATACGCTTTTAGAAGCAGAAACTCTGGAACAGAGTTGGTTTATGCTGAACATTTCAGTGGATCTCCCACAGGCTTTGAGCCTGTCTGCCCAGTGCAGCAGATGGGTTATTTTCAGCTGGTACTTCTGACTTAGGCTGTGTCATACCCATTGGAAATGTCGTGCATTTCACTCCTGGATACCACATTGCCCCCTAAACGGCTGTACCCATTCATATCCACAAACAGTCTGTTTCTCCAACCCAAGCACCCACTTTTCCTCACTCTGGCCAGCACTGCATATTATCAGGGAGTTCACCTTTTTCACAAATTTTTTTTTTTTTTTCCCCAGATGGAGTCTTGCTCTGTCGCCCAAGGCTGGAGTGCAGTGGTGTGATCTTGGCTCACTGCAATCTCTGCCTCCTGGGTTCAAGCGATTCTCCTGCCTCAGTCTCCCAAGAAGCTGTGATTACAGGCACACACCACCACACCCGGCTAATTTTTGTAGTTTTAGTAGAGACAGGGTTTCACCATGCTGGTGGGCCAGGCTTGTCTTGAACTCCTGACCTCGTGATCTGCCCACCTCGACCTCCCAAAGTGCTGGGATTACAGGCTGAACCACCACGCCCGGCCTCATAATGATTTTAAAGAACACTCTAAATATGTCACGCAGGTTGCGAAAGTCCCTGATATATATTTTTTCTTGTGTCTTCCACATAGATTTTTTGTTTGTTTCAATGTAGCTCAATCTGTTAATATTGTCTTTTATATAGCCTAGATTTGGTATCACACTTGGGATGCCGTTCCCCATACCAAAATTATTGAACTAGCCTTCTATATTTAATGTTTTAGATTTATATCTGTAATCCACTTCAGATTTATTTATTCATTTTTGAGACAGAGTCTCGCTCTGTCACCCAGGCTGGAGTGCAGTACCACGATCTTGGCTCACGGCAACCTCTGCCTCCCAGATTCAAGTGATTCTTCTGCCTCAGCCTTCCGAGTAGCTGGGATTACAGGCATGTGCCATCACACCCAGATAATTTTTATATTTTTGGTAGAGATGGGGTTTCACCATGTTGGCCAGCCTGGTCTCAAACTCCTGGCCTCAAGTGATCCACCCACCTTGGCCTCCCAAAGTGCTAGGATTACAGGTGTGAGCCACTGTGCCTGGCCCACCTCAAATGTATTTAGTAGCTTCATTTTGATATAATGCATATACCATACAATTCGCCCTTAAGAAAGTATACAGTGACATGCTTTTTACTATATTAACAAGGTTGTACAACCATCACCACACTCTGATCTCAGAAAACTTTCATGTCCCCTAAAAGAAACCCTGTCCCTACTAGCAGTCATTCCTCAATCTATCTCCTGGATCCAGTGATCCTGGGTCCCTGCCTCTGGTGTCTCTCTGGACTTTGAAGCCTGCTTACCCTGCCACGCTTGCCCATCTTCCCTGCCCCTCCCTGCTTTCGTGTTCTTCTCAGACCTTGGACTTGGCTTTTTAATGCATATTACAGTGTCCACCCCTCCCCTCTCCCCTTGGGAACAGCAAGTCCTGGATGCTGCTTTCCTTCAGATCCAGGGCACCAACTATACTAATCAGCAACTTGTCAGCCTCTAAGCATGTTTCTGCTGATCCCTGAACACCTCATCCTGACTCATCCCACAACTGCTCACGATTCAGTCTGAACATGTCTCACTCAGCCGTGCCACCCAGGAGACAGGGCCTCCTGCTTGATTCTGTATTCCCCTTCCCCTGATACGATCACATGTAAGATGCATGTGAAGCCATGGGAAGAAATGAGGTGGTTGAGAACAAGAGTGAATGGTGAGAAGGAACCAGGACTGATCCCTGTAGGACACTAACAGTCAGAGGCCAGAGACAGGAGGCACAGCCAGCAATGGAAGCCGAGATGAAGTGATGAAAGAGGTAGACAGAAAATCAGGAGAACAGGGGGACTCAGAAGTCAAGAGACAAAAGCGTTTCAGCTTGGAGGGGGAGGCCAGCAGGATCAAATGCTACTGAGAGAATTCACATACGAGGCCGATTAAAAGGTACACAATGGACTTGGCAACAGAAAGATCATTGGTGAATTTAGCAAACTTCCACGTCCATGATCAGGTAACTCCACTATTTAACATCCTTTAAGACTCCCCAGTGCCCTTCAGATAGAGTACCCTTTGTTCCAGCATCATCTCTCTCTTTTTTTTTGGTGACGGAGTCTCGCTTTGTCTCCCAGGCTGGAGTGCAGTGGCGCTATCTCAGCTCACTGCCAGCTCTGCCTCCTGGGTTCATGTCATTCTCCTGCCTCAGCCTCCTGAATAGCTGGGACTACAGGCGCCCACCACCAGGCCCGGCTAATTTTTTGTATTTTTAGTAGAGACGGGGTTTCACTGTGTTAGCCAGGATGGTCTCAATCTCCTGACCTCGTGATCCACCTGCCTCAGCCTCCCAAAGTGCTGGGATTACAGGCGTGAGCCACCGCACCCGGCCCGGCATCATCTCTTATCACTTTCACACACTCACCCCAGGCTCCAGACATACTGAGCTACTTGCATGGATAGATGGCCCTTTCTCTCTTGCTCCCGTACTGTCCCCTCTGCATGGAACCCTTTCCTCTCTCAAACTCTCAAATGTCCTTCCTGACTAGCTCAAGTGCCATGTCCCCCAGCAAGCCCTCCCTGACCTCTCAGATTGGGTTGGGTGGTTCTCTTCTCTCTTCCCATAGTACCTTGTGTGGGTACAAGATACATTTTCCCCTGGGGGTATGTCTTATCCAGCTTTGTTTTGCAGTCCTCTGGCCAGGGCCTGTCCCCCGGTTTTCCCAGGCATGCAGTGAAGCAAGCCTTGGTAGTAGAGGTGGGGGGTGCATCCAGCTTCCCTCAGACCAGAAAACTTGCAAGCCAAACTGGCTGTGAGCCACGGACTTCTCTTTGGGTTCACGTAGGTCAGGTTTGCTAAGAGACCTGGGCCAGGAGTGCAATTCCTGGCAACTTAGTCCTTGGGGTCATTAGGTTGAAAAATCCCCAGTGTTATCAGGTTGATTGCTTTTCCCAGCACTATCTATGTCTCCCCACACAACCGGCCTTGGCATCTCTCCACCTCTACCTGCTCTCCTGCCCCAGGTCCCTTCCCTCTGCATGCACTCATCTTCCAAGCATCTGAGGGACTCTCACCCACTCGCATTTGCTTCCGCATGTATTGGTCTCCCTGGGGTCTTCCCTCACCCCACAGCTCTTTGCATCGTATGTGGGTAACCCTGAGTCTGGTCTCTGTGGTTAGATGCGAACTCCCCGCAAGGGCGAGGAGAACCCTCTTCCTCCTTGCATTTGCGGAGTGCAAACCTCCTACACTCTACTGACTGAATTCAGGGAATATCGACTTGCACGTTATCAGCGACCAAAGAGGCAGGCATTAGAGGGCCAAAAGCTTTCAAACCAGTTTGAGTGTGGTTCTTAGGCGCACTGGTGGAGTTACACGCAAGATGTACCCATGGCACGCTCCTCCCCTAAAATCCCACTCCCAAACTCAGGGCTCAGCCGCCTCCTTGCCCTAAAGCCAGGCGCCCCCTTGTGGAAGAACACCTTCTCCTCAAATAGGTCAAGCGCCGCTCCTCGCCTGCAAACCACACGTTGCCCCGGCAGAAAACCCTTCCTAAGATTAGAGAGTAGATTCGCTCTGCTCACTTGGACTCGGGAAGGGGAACATCACACACCGGGGCCTATCATGGGGAGGGGGGAGGGGGGAGGGATTGCATTGGGAGTTATACCTGATGTAAATGACGAGTTGATGGGTGCAGCACAGCAACATGGCACAAGTATACATATGTAACAAACCTGCACGTTATGCACATGTACCCTAGAACTTAAAGTATAATAATAATAAAAAATAAATTTAAAAAACAAAAACAAAAAAAACCATGTAATAATGCATGTGGTTTATTACTGATAATAAAACTGTGCCTACTCCTGTCATAAAATTTAGCAAGTGAGGCAAATTATAAAAAAGATTCCACTAAAAAAATTTACCACAATCCTACCTTCCACAGATAGCCACTGTTGACATTCTGGTGTTTTATCTAGTCCCTTTTCTATGAAAAGATATGAAATATGTAAAGAATCTACATGTGGGTATACATAACATAGAAGTTAAATTATAAATTTGGCGCCATGCCTCCTCCAGACTGTAGCTGAGCCCTCTGGCCTTGAACACCCCCTGCCCTGCTCAGCCTGAAGCCTCCCCTCCCTCAACACCTTGGCACCCCAGCTTCCCTATCCTGCTCTACTTTTGTTTTCTTCAACATTTACCACCTTTCCCCTCTAAACAGTTTCCTCATGTATCATGTTTACTTTGCGTCTCTCCATCGCGTCTCAATATAAGCACCAAGGCGGCAGAATCCTTGTCAGTTTTGTTCAGTGATGCACCCCAAATGCCTAGAACAGCTCAAAGCACACAGTAGGTACTAAATAAACCTTTGTGAGAAGATGACTTAAGATTATATAAATCTGCTATTTTTCATCTTTAAAAATTATTTGTAAACCTATGTAATTAACAAGAGTATATAATATTCCACCCTTTGGTTACATCATGATTTTACCATTCCCCTCTTATAGGTCATCTAGGCTGATTATAATTTTGCATATTATTAATCTCAATATCCATCATTTATCTACCTACCTACTATCTCTCTACATTCCTAGCTCTGACCAGTAAAAAGGCCTATATATGTAGAAGGCCAAAAAAAAAAAAAAATCCCTCTAATAATTGATCTTAAAACTTCATTTCTCATTCTCTTGGCATTTTCTTTCTAGCTCTGTTCTCCTGGAAACCTGATAAAGGTGGAACGTCGGCTGTGTTACCAGGCAACAATGCTCGTGGTAAGAACGATCCACTTCATCTGGACAGCGAGGGCCGCGAATGAGTCATAAGTACCTGGTGGGAACCTGTGGCTCTGGAGTTCTGAATCTTGACTCTTAGAGCTGGGCATGCCCCTTGAGGAGACAAGGAAGCTATTCCCATGAGGCTCTTACTAGAAATACCAGTTTCTCATTGGAATAAGGCTTTAACTTGCTGTTTACGTGACATTTCAGTTTAACTGGGTATCCTTTATTTTATCTGGCAACCCTACTTGGGGAAAAGGAGCTAGAGAGACACCTGCCATCACGCAGCTGGCGTGCTGTTTCATGCCTTTGTATCCTTATTCTAAATTAAGTTATACCGGGCACAGTGTCTCACGCCTATAATCCCAGCATTTTGGGAGGCCGAGGTGGGTGGATCATCTGAGATCAGGAGTTCGAGACCAGCCTGGCCAACATGGTGAAACCCTGTCTCTACTAAAAATACAAAAAATCAGCCGGGTGTGGTGGCAGACTCTTGTAATCCCAGCTACTCAGGAGGCTGAGGCAGGAGAATCGCTCAAATCTGGGAGGTGGAGGTTGCAGTGAGCCGAGATTGCACCATTGCACTCCAGCCTGATCAACAAGAATGAAACTCCATCTCAAAATAAATAAATAAATAAACAGTCAATGCCAAGCATGTCCTGTTGTAGTCATGTGAGTCCAAGTATCTAACAGACCCTGAGAAGAACTCCAAAGTGGGCATCGTAACCTAGGGACAGTGACCGCCCTAGGAACAATAGCACCCCAAGAACCCAGATTATGGTCTGTAAGTACATTTTCCATTGAAAGAAAACAGCTGATTCTAGCCTGGCGCAGCAAAGGTACAGGATGAACCTGGAACATCCTGTCATACCAAAAAGCAAGGAACGCATTGAAGACCACTGTGCCCATGTCAGAGGACTCAGGCGCTTGCCTGGAGAGGCTGAGCTTCGCACATAGGAAGAGATGGGGAATGAGTGTGGGTAGGGATGTAACAAGACTGGCCATAAGTTGATGATGATTTAAGCCGGGTGATGGGTATGTGAGGGAGTCACTATGTTATTTTCTCTAAGTTTGCGTTTTTGAAATTGTTCATGATAAAAGTCTAGAAATATTTAATATTTAATATTTCTAGAAAAAGTGACTGTACCAATTTCCATTCCCTCCAGCAGAGGTGTAAAATCATAATGGTAATCTTAGATGGCTATATGAAGTATTGAGTCATTTATACAGCCTATTATAAATATTTAAATATATATACATACACATGTATTTAAATTTAGACAGTCTTGCCCTGTCACCCAGGCTGGAGTGCAGTGGTGTGATCTGGCTCACTGCAACCTCCGCCTGCCGGGTTCAAGCAATTCTCCTGCCTCAGCCTCCAGAATGGCTGGGATTACAGGCATCCACCACCACACCCGGCTACTTTTTGTATTTTTAGTAGAGACAGGATTTTGCCATGTTGCCCAGGCTGGTCTCGAACTCCTGACCTCAAGTGATCCACCCGCCTTGGCCTCCCAAAGTGCTGGGATTACAGGCATGAGTCACTGCCCCAGGCCTGTACTTTAAATATATTTTAAAGATACGTTGTTATATAGGCTGCGAATTTAAAAAATTTGGGTATAAAGAAGACTGAGTTGGCAGGGCGCAGTGGCTCATGCCTGTAATTCCAGCACTTTGGGAGGCTGAGGCAGGCGGATCACCTGAGGTGGGGAGTTCGAGACCAGCCTAACCAACACGAAGAAACCCCATCTCTAATAAAAATACAAAATTAGCTGGGCGTGGTGGCACATGCCTGTAATCCCAGCTACTCGGGAGGCTGAGGCAGGAGAATCGCTTGAACCTGGGAGGCGGACGTTGGAGTGAGCCGAGATCGCGCTATTGTACTCCAGCCTGGGCAACAACAGTGAAACTCCGTCTCAAAACAAACAAACAAACAAAAAAACAAAAACAAAAACAAAAACCTTGAGTTGTTAAAAAAAAAAAATTACAGGGACCCAATTGTACATACGTATAAATGAATAAGTAATTGAGTCTCTGGCTTCAACAGATGAAGAGTTCAGGTTGAGAGAGAATTTAAATTCTGCTCAAAGAAGGAAACACACCGGCAATCTTGAGATGCCCACGTGCCTCTGTGCTCCATTGTTCTCTCCTATAGGAGCAGAAAAGCAGCAAACCAAGCATGCTGGGTTCCCAGAAGACCAACGCTGTGAGTCTAGAGGCAAAGGCAGCCTTCCTGTCGCTGCCTATCCAGGGCTCCTGGGGACCGCTTAGTGCTCTACCTCACTACAAGCAATAGCCTAGGGTGCGTTACCTACCCCACACGAAGAGAGAGCCAGAGTTACTTCGAATTTGTTTGAGAGCTGCTGCTCATCTCTGCAGCTCCCAGCTGCAGGTTGTGCTGGGAGGGCAGGGCTGTGTCTGAGTGCCCCTTGTCAGGGAGCAGAGATGCCTGGCATGTTCCAGGCTGTGGCCCAGGCTGTGCCAGGTAACCAGGTTGCATTTAGCCTACAGGGTACTCCCTCCCTCACTTGCTACATTGCTTTTTACTATCTTGTGGCCCCTTTTACAAATCCAGCCCACCACACCTCCCACCTCCCGGTGGAGCCAGCTGTGAGCCTCGGCAGAAGGGTCTTGGTAATTGCGGACCTCCCAGGACACTTGCCAACCTTGAGGGTTTGCTCAGTTACTGGAAAGCAGCTTTAAAAGTATAAATAGCTGTGGTAAAGACTGCACTTGTGAGAGTTGTCAAACCACAGAATACCCAACTTCTCCCTCCTGACAACTGATTTTTTTCTTTTTTGAGTTGGAACCTCACTGTGTCGCCCAAGCTGGAGTGCAGTGGCGCAATCCCTGCTCACTGCAACCTCCGCCTCCTGGGTTCAAGCAATTCTCCCGCCTTAGCCTCCTGAGTAGCTGAGTAGCTAGAATTACAGACACCCGCTATTGCGCCCAGCTACTTTTTGTATTTTAGTAGAGACGGTGTTTTACCATGTTGGCCAGGCTGGTCTTGAACTCCTGACCTCAGGTGATCCGCCCACCTCAGCCTCCCAAAGTGCTGGGATTACAGGCATGAGCCACTGTGCCCAGCCCTGACAACTGATTCTGAGAAATGGTCTTCTCCCCTTGAATAGCTGGTCTGTCTCCACTGGGGGAAACTCCAGTTTCTAAAGGTACACGAATGACACCATCCTGTGGGTGGGTGATGGCCCTCATCTCTCTTTATCTGACCTGATTTTTCAGTAGGAAACCAACTTCTTAGCCAGATGGGGCCTGTTCTGAATGTGCAATTGCTGCTAAATACATATCTTTTAAATCAAATTTACTCTTGCTCTAGCTGCTTGATTTTTTGGGGCAATGGAAACATGTAATTACAATCATGCTGAACTGTATTTGTTTCTGGAAAGCTTCAATGTTTGATTTTTAGAATAAAATAAGATTTTTTTATGCATTCATTTTTTTGCTCCCTGTTAAAACATTCATTCCAGGATGATCTACCTCGGGAGCACAGATTACAGGGTGATTATTATTTGGGTTCAGCATATAGAACAAGGAAGTGGCACACATGGATACAACTGTGCTTTACAGAAAACCTCTGCCAGGCCTCTTGGGTCTTTTTCTCTCCTGCTGCTTTAACAGATGCCTCCCCTTGTTGTCCAAATACTATAAAACTCTGAGCTTGTAGAGAGAAAACGTGGCATTGAGTGTGGCGAGGTTTCAGGTGCTCTTTTGTTGCCATGACGCTGATTATTTTCTCCTTCTCCCCAAGCTCCTCTGGTATCTTCATTTGCTTCCCTTGAAGAAAAGTTCTTCTTGGTTTTCCTAATCCCTTTCTACTGATATTCTGAAGACACCAAGAGAGACCTGGGCACGCTCTTTTTTTCTTCTCAGTTTTTCCCCCACTCAGAGATGACATGATTGCAGACATGACATCCATGAGCTCAAAGCTCTCATCCCCAAATAAACATTGAATTTAGCCAAACATTGGTCAAGCACCTACTGCCAGCAGACATGTATGTTAGGAGGATATTTGGCGGCAAGTAACAGAAAACAAAACAAAACAAAATCAGTCTGCCTAGAGCCTTATTAAAAATGAATCTCCGGCCGAGCACGGTGGCTCAGGCATATAATCCCAGCACTTTGGGAGGCCGAGGCGGGTGAATCACCTGAGGTTGGGAGTTCGAGACCAGCCTGACCAACATGAGAAACCCTGTCTCTACTAAAAATATAAACGATTATCCAGGCATGGTGGCACATGCCTGTAATCCCAGCCACTCAGGAGGCTGAGGCAGGAGAATCGCATGAACCTGGGAGGTGGAGGTTGCAGTGAGCCGAGATCATGCCATTGCACTCCAGCCTGGGCAACAAGAGCGAAACTCCATCTCAAAAAAAAAAAAAAAAAAAAATCATCGTCATCTTGGGCCAGACACGGTGGCTTACACCTGTAATCCTAGCACTTTGGGAGGCCAAGGCGGGTGGATCACCTGAGGTCAGGAGTTCAGGACCAGCCTCACCAACATGGAGAAACCCCATCTCTACTAAAAATACAAAATAAGCCTGGCATGGTGGCACATGCATGTAATCCCAGCTACTTGGGAGGCTGAGGCAGAAGAATCACTTGAACCTGGGAGGTAGATGTTGTGGTGAGCCAAGATCACGCCACTGTACCCTAGCCTGGGCAACAAGAGGGAAACTGTCTCTCCAAAAAAAGAAAAAATCTCATTAAAAAAAGATTCATTTTTCTTATGCAGCAAAAATTCAGGAGACATGCAGCTTCTGATGTTGGTTCAATGGCTAAAAATTATCAGGGATAAAAAATATGTATCAGGGATAGGCCGGACACGGTGGCTCATGCCTGTAATCCCAGCACTTTGGGAGGCCGAGGCGGGCAGATCACAAGGTCAGGAGATCACAAGGTCAAGAGATCGAGACCATCCTGGCTAACATGGTGAAACCTTGTCTCTACTAAAAATACAAAAAATTAGCCGGGTGTGGTGGTGGGCGCCTCTAGTCCCAGCTAGTTGGGAGGCTGAGGCAGGAGAATGGCATGAACCGAGGAGGCGGAGATTGCAGTGAGCTGAGATCTCGCCACTGCACTCCAGCCTGGGCGACAGAGTGAGACTCTGTCTCAAAAAAAAAAAAAAGGCAAGATTTCCCAGAACCTCCCAACAGACTTTTGCTAACATATAATTGGCCAGAATGTGTCACATGGCCACATTTAGTTGCAAAGGTAGCTGAGAATGCAAATGTTTGGCTTTTCCAATTCCAAATGTAGAGTCGAGGAAAGAAAGAGGTTGGGAATGGGTATGGGGCAGCCAAACCATGAGATCTGCAGCGTGAGATCCTTCCAACTGTGTTTTGAGTTTCTTCTTGGAATTTAACATGTGCTTTAGAGATAGTCTGGTGAGGTCAAGCTCAGATTTCCTTACCCTCCAACTCATCCTCTCTTCCCAGCTTTCTACCACTTATTAGCTAGCCCTTTCCTGCCTCCTGCTAAAGAGTTAACAACTATAGACTCATCTTGATTAATAGAGCAGGAGGAATCTTGGCTTAAAGCCAGAAAATAAGTCATTATGTCAAAACTCCAAAGATGGCTTGCTTTGCAATCTTGGGTGGCATATAGTTTGAGCCTTGATTTTTTCACCCGTAACACATTTCTTAATATTTCTTACTGCACAGGGCTATTGAGAGAATTAACTGAAATAGGCATACATGAAATGTCCTGGTAAAGCACCTGGTCCATATAGGCTCTCCATGGACATTTGTTGCATAAATGAATGGGACTCTGTTAATGAAACTGTCCCTATAAACTTTATAAAATAAATCTGGGAATAAGGGAGAGGAAGAAACAAAAATAAACTATGCTTGCAGCGCATTCAGCATTAATCATTCAGTCAGCTTGCTCTCTGACCCACCTCCTCATAGTGGTTTGGTACCTGTTATACTATAATCACATTAACCCTATAGTTCCCCTTAACTGCTCTATAGATAACAACTTGAACGTTATGAAATATTAAGTTTTCCCTTTGATATATTCTTTTGGGTTTTGCATACCAGTGAAACTAGTGACATCAGCTGGTCTAAAGGACCCCAACAGGAGTTGACTTAACGCAGTTTCCACGTTCTGATAATTTTCATACCCCTTCCTCGATCAATCAACAACCACAATTTTCTAGCCCCTTGCCCTTCATAATTCTCTTAAAAACCCCACCCCAGAACTCCTCAGAGAGATGGATTTGAGGGTCTCCTTCCATCTCCTTGCTCAGCCACCCTGCAATCATTAAAGTCTTTCTCTGCTGCAAACCTTGCTGTCTTGGTGTATTGGTATGTCACTTCACAGCAGGCATACAAAACTGTTGGTCCTGTAACAGTATACAACTATTGGTTTGGGATGCCAGCATTCCTTACCTACTTCTGGTAACATCACCTCTTTCTCTTACAGAATCCTCTGACATCTTGTGGTCTTCAAAAGGCCTCCCAATCACAGTACTTACCACCCCCTGGCCAAAGACTGAACACATGACTCTACTGACCAATCACATTACCCCATCTCCTTGGCTACAGTGACTGGCATGTGACAAGTAAGGCCAATCAGAGACTCTCTCTAAAAATCTTTACTTGTATATGCTGAGAGATGTTTTCTTTGGCCTTTGGTTTTTTGGCTGTCTGTAGCTATGATATTCCCTTTCTCAGTCACCACTATCACCAGTTCCTTAATGCGTGTTTGTGTGTTGGATGAGGGCATAGACTTACAGACAATAGATGACAAATACAGTGACAGAGAAGAACAGGGGCCTAAGGGGGATTATCTGCTAAAGATAAGTGATGAACTAGAAGGGCCAAACTCTCTTCAAAGGGTAACTAAGGGACTCAATGTATGTGGGGGGAAGAACTGCATTGAATAAGATGTGTACGCCTGGCATTTTAAGTCAAAGTTTAATTCCATTGAAGGTTTAAGCCATGCCTGGCCTCTGTCCCTATTTGGTTGAACAAAATCTGCATGTAAGTGAACCCACAGAGTTCAAACCCATGTTGTTTAATGGTCAACTGTACATATACATGTTTATTCAATAAAATACAATTGTAATTTACTGAACCTAAACAGTGCAACTGGCCATCATGGAATGAATGGCATGGATGCACTTTTCTTTTTGGACTGTCTAGGACATCACACTCTTGGTTTTCCTCTTACCTCAACTGGTTGCTTCTTCCTGGTCTTCTTTGCTGGACTCTTCTTTTCTCTGATCTACTGACATTGCACAGCCTCCCAACAAGTCTCCCCGTTAGTACTCTTGGTCCCTCAGCCCAAGATAAGATTCTTTAAATCACAATTTTTTTTTTTTTTTTTTTGAGACAGAATCTCGTTCTGTTGCCCAAACTGGAGTGTAATGACGCGATCTTCGTTCCCTGCAATCTCAACAGCCTGGGTTCAAGCGATTCTTAGCCTTTGGAGTAGCTGGGACTACAAGCCACCACCACCATGCCCAGGTAATTTTTATAATTTTAGTAGAGGCGGCGTTTCACCATGTTGACCAGGCTGGTCTCGAACTCCTGACCTCAAATGATCCACCCAGCTTGGCCTCCCAAAGTTTTGGGATTACAGGGCGTGAGCCACTGTGCTGGGCCCAAATCACAAATCTTTTATGTTAATCCAAAACAGAACTTGATGTCCTCTATGTACCCCAACACCTCTGCTTCCCTAGTGTTTTCCATCTCATAATGGCAGCTATGTGCCTCCAGCTGTCTTGGCCAAAATTCTTGTCATCTTGACTCTGGTCTCTTACTCATCAGAAAATCCTATCACTTCCAACCTCAAAATATATCTAGAATTTGAACACGTGTCACTGCTGTGATGATGGCCATGATCATTCACTACCTGCGTTATTACAATAGCCCATCCTTACTAATCTGTTTCTGCCCTTGCCCATCACCTTCTATTCTCAAAGGACAATACTTAAAATTTAAGTCACATCAGATCACCACTATGCTCCAAACTCTGCATTAGTTCTCCCTTCCTCCTAGAGTAAGAGCCAAAGTCCTCACCACAGTCCTGAGGGCTATACATCATCTGCACCCTCACAGCCCCTTGCCTGTCTCACCTCAGTGACTGTCAGGTACCTTTGGCTCATTCTGCTCCTGACCACACTGGCTGTTATACCGCTCCTCAACATACCATGTGTTCTTCTTTCTTCTGTCTGCCTGGAATATCCTTCTCCCAGATATCTGCTTGACTAACTCCATTCAAGTGTTTGTAAAAATCTCATCTTTTCAATGAGCACAACCCCTCCCTACCTACTCTTGATCCCCTTTACTCCCCTTTTCTTCCCCTCCCTCTGATAGCACACACTACTTTCTGACATACTATATTTACTAATTCCATTCATTGTCCGTCTTTTCCAGTTACAGCATGGGTTTCATGAGGTCAAGGACTTTTTTATTTTGAGACTAAGTCTCACTCTGTCTCCCAGGCTGGAGTACAGTGGCACGATCTCGGCTCACTGCAAGCTCCGCCTCCCAGGTTTACGCCATTCTCCTGCCTCAGCCTCCTGAGTAGCTGGGACTATAGGCACCCGCCACCACGCCCGGCTAATTTTTTGTATTTTTAGTAGAGATGGGGTTTCACCGTGTTAGCCAGGATGGGTTCAATCTCCTGGCCTCGTGATCCACCTGCCTCGGCCTCCCAAAGTGCTGGGATTACAGGCATGAGCCACTGCGCCTGGCCAGGACTGTTTTTTTATTTTTTTTATTTTTTTAAGAGATGGGGTCTCATTATGTTGCCCAGGCTGGAGTGTAGCAGCTATTCATCAGTGTAGTTATAGTATACTACAGCCTCAAACTCCTGGGCTCAAGCGATCTTCCTGCCTCAGCCTCCTGAGTACAGGTGTGCCACCAAACCTGGCTCTGTTCTGATCTCAGATTTTCATAGGAGATTGAGAATGTCTTCTTCAGGGACTCTGACATTCCCAAGGACCTTGGGATAACAACTTTTGAGATCCTGCAACACATAGACCAAACCAGATGACCCTACAGTGAAGCATGCTAATAAATACCCTCAAAGCTTTCAATCAGCATTTTATTTCAGGCCCTGCTCTTAGATACAGGCCGAGAATCTAAGATAACAAAACATCCAAGGAAAATCTCTAACACTAAAGAAACAAAGCACAAAAAAATAAATCGGGGGGCGGTTGAAGTATTTGGAATAAATGAAGACTACAAGGAGAAGTATATTTAATATCCACAGAAAGATAATATTATGCATCCATGGAACAAAAGAAAAGGAATATGTTATGAAAAATATTCAGAGAACAAAAAATAACTCTAGGAAACTAAGAATGTAAAGAAATAAGAAATTCAAAAGAAGAATGGGAAGATAAAGAAATCTAGCCGAAACAAAACAAAACAAAAAAGCCAAAACTAAGGAATGGAAAATAGTAGTACAAGGATAAGAAAATTAGATACCATCAAGGAAGCTCATCCAAATATTAACAGCAGTAGGAAGAAAACAGCAAAACAGCAAGAAGAAATTAAATAGAACAAACCAAGATAATCTCCCAGAATGGAAGAACATGGGTTTCCAGATTGAAAAGCTTCACCTAGTGCCCAGCACAATGGACAAAAGTATACCCATATGTCATTGGGAAATTTCAGAACTCTGGGTTCAAAGAGAAGAACCTACAGGCTTCTGGACAGGAGAAAACAGACCACACACACGATCGGGAATCAACACTGGAAGCTAAAGAACATGGAAGACTGTTTTTAATATTGGAAGGTAAAATAAAATGGAGAAATGCCTCTAAAACTCTGAAGAGAAATAATCTGAGATCTAGAACTTTATGCCCAGATATGATGGGTGTACCAAAATCTCAGAAATCACCACTAAAGAACTCATGTAACCAAACACTAACTGTTCCCCCAAAACCTATGGAAATTAAAAATTAAAATAATTTTAAAAATAGAATTTTATAAACAGATAAAGTATTATTCCACTGTGAAGGTGGAATAAAGAACATTTCAGATGTGCAAGGTTTCAAATATTTACTTCCTACCTATTCTTTCTGAGAAAGATATTAGAGGATATGCTCCATCAAAATTAGGGGACAAACCAAGAAAGAGAAAGGCCAGGGATACAGAAACAAGAGATCCAACACAGGGGAAAGCAAAAGAAATCCCAGGATGATGATACTGAAGGGATGTTGCCAGATAACAATTGTACAGTAGTCACAAAGGACAATCAGTCCAGATTTGAGAAGATCAGAAGCCTATGGGAGACAGTTCTTCAGGAAGATAAAATATACAAAATACCTGAGGTAGATAAATGTCTCGAGAAGAGATTTAAATAACTGTTAGAGAATTTAAAGATAGTTTCCTGAAAGTTTACAGAAAGCTAGTCAACAAGTAAAAAAAATTAAGACAATTAACTCAAGGAAAAAAATGGTGCAAGAAAAGTAATCATAGTTAATTACATGGCTCAGCTCTGAATAGCATACAAAGTCAATGTAAATAATGATACTGATTTAACCTAAATTATGATATAATTATATTGGGTGGGGTTGGGAAATAGAAATTGTGTGTGTGGCACATAATATGGGACAGGAGGAGATGAAAGAGTGAAATCCCTACTTATCACAGTGCAAAGACAATTGATACTGTCCCCGACTGAAAATCAAGACGCAGTCATCCAAGCATTCTATTTAAAGATATAGAGATAAATACTAAAAAGATCAGTTAAAATAATTAAAAGTAGTTGCCTCTGGGGCTGGGAAGTTGGGGGAGGGAGACTAGGCACTGCTGTTTTTCCTAAGAGACCTCATTAAACGATTTGGCTCTTTATGACTATGTATAATTTGAAAAATAAAAAGTTGACACTCATCTAATTCAAGTGGGTGTTCTTATTTTAAGTATCTTAAAAGTTAAGAGAAATCTTAACTGGGTCAATTAGCTTGACTGAGCTCAAATGGAATGGTATTATAAAACGGTTGGATATTAGATATTCATTTGATGCAATGGTTAACAACCCCAGATGCACAACCCTGATTGCACAATAGAACCACCAGGGGAATTTTTAGAACCTACTCATGCCATGCCCCATCCAAGTCACTCAGATTGAGCCTCTAGGGCTCACAGGGGCATCCATAGATTTTTATTTAGTTTATTTTTTGAGACCGAGTCTTACTCTGTCACCCAGGCTGGAGTGCAGTGGCATGATCTTGGCTCACTGCAACCTCCGCCTCCCGGGTTCAAGCTATTCTCCTGCCTCAGCCTCCCGAGTAGCTGGCACCACAGGCGCATGCCACCATGCCCAGCTAATTTTTGTACTTTTAGTAGAGATAGGGTTTTACCATGTTGGCCAGGCTGGTCTCGAACTCCTGACCTCAGGTCATCCGCCCGCCTCAGCCTCCCAAAATGCTGGGATTACCAGCAGGAGCCGCCGCACCCAGCCCATCCTGTTTTGTTTTTTTTTTTTTTTAGACGGAGTCTTGCTCTGTCACCCAGGCTGGAGTGCAGTGGCGTGATCTCCGCTCACTGCAAGCTCTGCCTCCTGGGTTCACGCCATTCTCCTGTCTCAGCCTCCTGAGTAGCTGGGACTACAGGCATGCGCTACCACGCCTGGCTACATTTTTTTTTTTTTTAATTATTTTTAGTAGAGACAGGGTTTCACTGTGTTAGCCAGGATGGTCTCGATCTCCTGACCTTGTGATCCACCCGCCTCAGCCTCCCAAAGTGCTGGGATTACAGGAGTGAGCCACTGCACCCGGTAGCCCATCCCTAGTTTTAAAAGTCCTTCAGGTGACCACACCTGGCCTATTCCTAGTTTTAAAAGTCCTTCAGGTGGCCGGGCCTGGTGGCTTACACCTGTAATCCCAGCACTCTGGGAGGCCTAAGCAGATGGATCACTTGAGGTCAGGAATTGAAGACCAGCCTGGTCAACATGGTGAAATCCCACCTCTACCAAAAATAGAAAACTACAAAAATTAGCCTCTACTAAAAATAAAAAAATTAGGTGTGACAGCCTGCGCTTGTAGTCCCAGCTGCTCCAGAGGCTGAGGCAGGAGAATCACTTGAACCCAGGAAGTGGAGGTTGCAGTGAGCAGAGATCGCGCCACTGCATTCCAGCCTGGGTGACAGAGTGAGACACCATCTCAAAAAAAAAAAAAAAAGAAAAAAATTCTAATGTGTATCGAGATTGAGAACCACACTTCTAATGATGACCTGAGGAAATGTTTTTAAATTCACTCCTAAGTTGCCTTTAAATGCAACTCAAAGGATACTTACTCAATGGCATAGAATCTAAGTTTTCGTCCCACTTCCAAGAGCGGGAGGCTAGGTAGAAGATGACCCCGCTTTGGAGGTAGGAACAGAACAGGGAATCCAGGCTGTATGAGGAAGTCAAAGTCAGTGTTGCTACTAAATATAATCCTAAGGTCATGAGAGCAATAGACTTCATGGCCTTAGCACAGGGCGAAGAGTGGGAATGCGGGCCACAGATTAATTTTCTTCCTCCTGAAGAAAACAAAATGCTGGAAGAATTCCTCTTTATCATGTGTTCAGAGCACAAGTTAGCCTGTGACTCTTCAAAATACAAACACAGGCCGGGCGCTGTGGCTCATGCCTGTAATCCCAGCACTTTGGGAGGACAAGGCGGGTGGATCAAAAGGTCAGGAGATCAAGACTATCCTGGCCAACACAGTGAAACCCCATCTCTACTAAAAATACAAAAAATTACCCAGATGTGGTGGCGGGCGCCTGTTGTCCCAGCTACTCGGGAGGCTGAGGTAGGAGAGTGGCGTAAACCCGGGAGGCGGAGCTTGCAGTGAGCCAAGATCGCGCCACTGCACTCCAGCCTGGGAGACAGAGCCAGACGCCGTCTCAAAAAAACACAAACAAAAAACAACACACACATAAAGCAAACCTTCAAAACAATTATGTTGAGCAGATAAGTGCAAACTAATGATCCCTTCCCTCTCTTTGAGCTGCTGGAACCACTCTGTATTAGTCTCAGAGGCAGGATGACTTTATGATTCATCAGGTCTGCACTTGATTTTTAAAAACACATTTTATGGGCAAGCATTAGGTCAGCAGAAGCTTCCTTCCCAGTTGGCATATTTCATAAATCAGATGCAGAAAACACTTGGAGGCAAGCCCATGCTGGATATTCAGGGCTGTGTCTGGAAGTCAAGGTCACTATCATTACATTCCAAGTCAAGAGCAATGGCCTCAATGGTCTCAACTCCGAGGCAATGTCCTTACCTGAGGCCCACGATGAAAACGGGGTTTTAAGCAAAATGGAGGGTCCCACCTCCCCAAAGGAGTCTCCTGCTCCCTTCTGGCATGATGAGACCTGCCTGACGCTAGCCCCAGGATCGAGGGTGGCTAGCATTTCATAGGCGCCATGTGCCAGGCGGTGTTCTAAGTGCTTCGTGCATATCCTCACCCCTGAGGTATTTGGGTGAACCACACTTGCTAACTTGCCAAAGACCACATGATGGTCAAATAAGAAGCAGAACTCACAGTATAAGGCTCATGCTGGGACAGTACCAGGTTCAATATCCATGGAGAAAAAGGAAATCTAGGAAACAGGTCAGGAGGGAGGCTGGGAGGCCATAGGAGGCAGAGCTGATGGTGTTGCCAGGTGGCTCCTCTCCTCCCCAGCCGCCTATCCCAGCTCATCTCAGCTGCTTGCCCTCTCACCCTGTCCTTGGAAAAACATCCCGGCCGTCGGGGCCTGGAATGCGCCAGCATTAGCCACACCCCTCTGGCCTGACGTGTACGGCTGTGCCAACGTGTAGCAGGAGGCGAGTGGCTTCCACCCTGGTGCCAAGGTCTATGGAGCCGGCAGACTGGGGAGGACAGTCTGGCTGACAGAGGTGGCCTGCCTTGCAGCTGGAAGCGCTTATATAAGGATCACTATGCAATGTGGCTGCTTCGCACAGCCTTGCGCCTCAGGACGAGCTTCTGAAGGTTGCTAAAATGCAGTTCTGTGAAGTTAGTACTGCAGAGGAAGGCACCATCCAGATGGAGGTGTTCTGACTCAGGGACGCCCTACTCAACTGGCCAGACTTGGAGAGCTGTAGCCAGTACATCATAAGCATAGTCCTTCCACAAGCCATGCTCAAGGGGGTTGAAGGACGAACCCTGCCCCCAAGGGAATGCTTAACCACATGGGGATTGTAGTGCTTTGGCTCTGGGTTCTTATGGACTACTGTCACCCACATTTTCCACTCCTTAGTTTCAAATATTACAAGAGGCATGGTTTAGAAACGTGACACTGTTAGCTACTTGAGCAGAACTTGGAACAGCAGCTGGATGGCAGACAGTGCCAGATGGAGGCCTTAGGGTGAGAAGCAGCTGAGTGATGAGGGTTAGAAGCAGCACCATTTAGCTGTGTAAGAGGCAGAGGGAGGATGGATCACAGCTGACCTCTGACCTAGTCTAGGATGGGCACCCTGCCCTCCAGCTGTGGTGTTGGCAAGACAGGGTTGGTGGCTGTGTGGTGTCAGGAAAGCCAAGTGGCCATAAGTCACCAGTCCTCTCTATTTTAAAGGCACAGGTGTTTCTTCTCCAGGTCTTGCCTGGGCAGTCCTTTCCGTTTACCCTTGAGAATCCTGAGGTTTAAACACGGGAGGAGGTGAAACCCTCCTACGTTGCAGGTGAGAACATTTATTAACGCAGCCACACTTTAGCTGCCTGACTGGTGCCATCATGGGTTGCATGCATGCTCCTGGGAAGGGCCTGTCCCAGTTGGTTTTGCCCTATTGCCATAGCGTCCCCACTTGGCTGAAGTTGACATCTGATGACGTGAAGGAGCAGATTTACAGACTGGCCAAGAAGGGCCTGACTCCTTCACAAATCGGTGTGATCCTGAGAGATTCACACGGTGCTGCACAAGTACGTTTTGTGACAGGCAATAACATCTTAAGACTTCTTAAGTCTAAGGGACTTGCTCCTGATCTCCCTGAAGATCTCTACCATTTAATTAAGAAAGCAGTTGCTGTTCAAAAACATCCTGAGAGCAGCAGAAAGAATAAGGATGCTAAATTCCGTCTGATTCTGATAGAGAGCTGGATTCACCACTTGGCTCGATACTGTAAGACCAAGCGAATTCTCCCTCCCAGTGGGAAATATCAATCATCTACAGCCTCTGCCCTGGTCACATATATTTGTCTAGGTACTCAAGCAATAAAATGATTGTTTAACGACAACTGTAACAAAAGCCAATAACGTAGCCACCGTGAAAAACAGGTTAGTGGTTTCTCAAAGCAGTAAACAGAGTTACCATGTGACTCAGCAATTCCACTCCTAGTTGGAATTAAAAAACATGTCCACACAAAAGCTTAAAGTTCACATCAGCATCATTCATAATAGCCAAAAAGTGAAACAACCCAGATGTTCATCAGCTGATGAATGGATAAACAAAGTTTGGTATATTCAAATAGTGGAGTATTACTCAGCCATAAAAAAGGAATGAAGTACAGACATATGCCACAAAGGGGACAAACCACGAAAACACTATGCTAAATGAAAAAAGTTAGACACAAAAAGCCATGTGTTGTCTGATTCTATGGATATGCAATGTCCAGAATAAGCAAATCCACAGAGATAAAAAGTAGGTTAATGGTTGCCAGGGGGTGAGGGAAGGGAGAAATTGGGAGTGACTGCTAATGGGTATGAGGTTTCTTTCTGAGATGACAGAAATATCTGGAATTAGATAAAGATGATGGTTGCACAACATTGTTAATATATTAGAAAACACTGGGTTGTATAATTTAAAATAGTTTTATGTTATATAAATTTTATCTAAATTTTTAAATTGCAAAAACCAAGGAAGAAAAAAACCACCTTAAAAGATACTTTATTTATGCATTTTTATTTTTTGGGACAGAGTCTCGTTCTATCACCAGGCTGGAGTGCAGTGGCATAATCTTGGCTCACTGCAACCTCTGCCTCCCAGGTCCAAGTGATTCTCCTGCCTCAGCTTTCCAAGTAGCTGGGATTACAGGTATGCGCCACCACGCCCAGGTAATTTTTGTATTTTTAGTAGAGGTGGGGGTTTCACCAAGTTGGCGGGGCTGGCCTCGAACTCCTGATCTCAGGTGATCCACCCACCTCAGCAGGGATTACAGGCATGCGAGACCGCACCCAGCCTGTTCCATCATTTTGTAAGAGAAAAATTTCACTTTTTTGAGAGGTGCTTTTTTATTGCCTGAAGTGGGCTAGAGATCCCTCTAGCTGGGTTCTATTGTCAGTTTACTCCCATTGACATTAAATCTGGAAATTCCACATTGCTGATGGCATCCCCCACCTCCAGTGTGTTAATGCTACTATTGATTATTGAGCTGTAATCAATCTTTTCAGTAGAATTTGAAAAGGAAGAGGGAGGGTAAGAGATAATCCAACTGAAAAAAATGAGCACTACTTATGCTTTAAACTACAGCTTTAAAATACATTTTCAATTATTTGCAAATACATTCAAAAAATGAATAGTTGATTTCCTATTATCAAATCTGATACAAGTAATTTTGTGATAAAAATG
The DNA here is from genome assembly GCF_008728515.1 of Papio anubis. Lineage (NCBI taxonomy): Eukaryota > Metazoa > Chordata > Mammalia > Primates > Cercopithecidae > Papio > Papio anubis. The sequence continues at coordinate 256,040 of NW_022169035.1, forward strand.
ATAATATAAAGATAAAACGCTAAGTTTTATCTCATTAAATGTAATCTTGCTAACAAAATAAAAATGTTAAGGTCAAATGAATACAGGTGTACGAAAGTAAAATGCAGCTCAGATGTTAATACCACCGGCCACTAAAAGGAACCACGACTCCTAGGAGAGCGAGTTTCCTCTTTCACTTATTTATTTCTATTAGCATTGGCTTACGGTTTTGTTTTTTTAACTTTATCAGTGGGTTCTAATCCTTTCCTATTATCTATTTGATGTTCACATTGTCCCAAATTTGGCCAGTGGAGGCCTCTTACAGAAAAGTGGGTAAAGATAAAACACAACCATGAAACTGGAATTTCATTCAACTAAGTAGCTTTACAACTGATTAGACCACCACCTTTAAATGTATCATCCTCCATGTTTAGAAATCTAAATAAATATCCAATAAATACATAAGGAATAAAAGGACAATTCATTTTTTTAAACTACTAATAACCGTGTTGCCTAGCGCATTATTAGATGTACTTAATGATACTTGAGGGAGGAAGAACCTTTTTTTTTTTTAAGGAATTTGGGTGTATTTGTTACAGCACAAATGTAGGAATGGACAACACTTGTTTCCCAGAATGTCTTAAAATCCAATTTCTTCCCATTTTGAAATGCTAATGACAGTGGGTAGCTTTCATATATGAGTGCATTTCAGCTTTACAACCACTGTGAGGAAGCTGAAGTCCAGATAATTTAAACCTTCAAGACCAAAGACCCGAGTAAGTGGTCGCTCAACTGCTGAACACTATCAGATCACTTTGTACATTTTTCCCAGAGGAATCAGATAACTTTATGATTTTGATTTAAAGAAAATGTAACTTTCAGCCATGTTAAAATAAAGTGGACTTACCTTCTCAAAGTACAAAAATCCGAGCATTTTTTTTTTTTGAGACGGAGTCTTGCTCTGTCGCCGGTGCTGGAGTGCAGGCCGGATCTTAGCTCACTGCAAGCCTCCCACCCGGCTTTACGTTTCATTCCTCCTGCCTCAGCCTCCCGTAGTTGGGACTACAGGCTTCCCGGCCACCCCGGATGGTCTCCACCCTGACCTCGGTGATCCGCCTGCCTCGGCCTCCCAGTGCTGATTACAGGCTTTCTGAGCCACCGCTGCTGGGCCTGCCTAAAATCTGAGCCTTTTAAAGACCAAAAGGCTTGTGTGCAAGGTGTCTAAAGAGGCAGATACCCTACTGTTGTGAGGTCAACTGTTAAAGCCTGAGACATTCTTCCACCGGTAACAGTTAATTCCAAAATGAACTTTGAAGACAAAGCAAGAAAATGGTTTCCTGGTAATGCAAAGACCATTTGTTGCCAGGTGAACCTTTCAAAGAGAGATGCAGAGGGGCGCCCACCTGCTCCGCTGCCCAAGCCCAGGTGAACCTCTGGGTGGAATAAGAGCCGAGGACTTTAGACCAAGCCCCTCCCCTCAAAACCCAAAGCCTTTCCCTTTATCCCTGCTTTTTGCCTATCTGATTACTGTATGGAACTGGGCACCACTGAGCTCGTGTGCTAGATTTTTAATCTCTGGTGATCTGAATATTATATACCTCTCTCCCTAAAAAGCATCTTTGATTTTTGTTTTTAACTCTTGCATGGTTTATTTCTTAGAATTAACCTTCTTCTGTTGGAAAGCAGCACTGACAAGAAGTAAAAAGTCTCTGTACTGTACTCACAAATAAATAATAGGCAGATAGCTTATAACAGCTCACCAGGACAAATGCGATCATTGTAAGAAAAGAAATGAGTTTCATAGGACCACTAGAAAAAGGGAAATTTGGATGTTCCTATAGTTTATCATTCTAACAGGGCAGAGTCAGGGTGCACAATCACCCTGGGCATACCTTACATTGTACAGCGATTCTCAAAACTCTATCAAGTGAATCAAGGGAGTATTAGAGCCGCATTCTACAAACAAGGCACACGATATTCAGAGATGGGAAGTCTCTTGCCCAAAACTGATGAGCGGTAAGAACAACAACAATGGTCTCAGGGAACGCTTATTTAGCACTTGTTATAGGCCTGGCTCTGGATTTCAAGACAACCTCATGTTATAAATGTTTTTGTTTGTTTGTTTTTTGAGACGGAGTCTTGCTGTGTCACCAGGCTGGATTGCAATGTCATGATCTTGGCTCACTGCAACCTCCGCCTCCCGGGTTCAAGCAATTCTCCTGCCTCAGCCTCCAGAGTAGCTGGGACTAGAGGTGTCCACCACCACACCCAGTTAATTTTTGTATTTTTAGTAGAGATGAGTTTTCACCATGTTGGCCAGGATGGTCTCAATCTCTTGGTCTCGTGATCCGCCTGCCTCGGCCTCCCAAAGTGCTGGAATAAATATTAATAGGCATTTTTTTCCCGATGAGGTTACAGAAGTTAAGGAAGGTTAAATAACGTGATGTTGTGATTTATATATTTAGATATCTCTCTAATTTAGTCTTGAGGTCTCTCTTTGGAGGGGACCAGAAGCCAGTCATTGTCTGGGAGAGTCCTGGCCAGGGGGAAAGGTAGGTTCTAAGGTGTCAGGTGAGGCACAAGGAGGAGGCAAAACCAAAACGCACGAACAGAAGAAATCTCTTACTTACACATCCCAGAGTGGTCTGGCGAGTGGCGCAAGCCCGAGGGGGAGTCTGGAGGCCGGGTGGGGGCCAGAGAGCAGAGGGAGGGCCTGAAGCCTTGTCCTGGGGCTTTTCCGTGGGGGTGTGGCTCGGCGGATTCAAAAAGAACACGTGCGAAGCGGGGCTTATTTACAGGATTCTGGTGTTGGCTATTAGGTTTATCATGGTCAGCAGCTGTGTGATGTATGGGTTCTGGGTCAGTGGGATGAAGAATAAATGGGCCGCATTACAAACAACCTCTCAGCAAGGGCAAGTGTTACCCAGACCAGAGGTGATACAGTGAGACGGCGCTTCAGACAACTTAGATCAGGCCTGAAAATGGATGCTGAGGCAGCCACTGTATTAAACATATTTATGACACTTGGTCAGTGTCGTTCAGTTAAAAAGTGGCAGGGCTGAGATGAGAGCAGGCAGGGTTGGAAGGTCAGCCAGCTCTTCTTAGTTTGCTTTCAGCATGTCGTCGCGTGACTGGAACCCAGAGGAGACCTCTGGGTAAGAACCAGGCAGACGCAGGGTCATGGCTGAGGGCCAGGTGCAGTGACTCACGCCTGTAATCCCAACAACTCGGGAAGCTGAGGCAGGAGGATTGCCTGAGCCCAGGAGTTTGAAACCAGCCTGGGCAACATAGCGAGCCCTCGTCTCTACAAAAGAAAAATTAAAAAATGAGCTGGGTGTGGTGGTGCCTGTGATCCCAGCTATTCAGGAGGCCAAAGCAGGAGGATTCCTTAAGCCTAGGAGGTCGAGGCTGCATTGAGCCGTGATCCTGCCATTGTGCTCCAGCCTAGGTGACAGAGCAAGACCTTGTCTCAAAAACAAAAACAAAAGCAAAAACAGTGTCACGGCTAAGACAACTGTCTTGGAAATCAGATGATCTTGGTTCAAGCACCGTCCTCTTGCCAACCACGTCTTCTGGCAAGTTACTCAACCTCTGAGTCTCAGTTTCCTCAAATGAGTAGAACTCAGCATAGAGTCAATGATGAATGAATATTAATTAACCATCATAAGCTAGTGAGCCTCATGAAAGGTGGCAGGACTATACAGAGGAAAGATAAAGGTAAAGGAGGGAAATGGAAAGGAAAAATCATGTGTACTTTGATTACTCTTGTATTTCCAATTAACTATGAAACAGTTCAGAAAAATTCCAAGTTGATTTTGCAATTTTTTTAAAGTTTTTTTTTATTTTTAGGAGAGACAGGATTTTGCCACGTTGACCAGGCTGGTCTCGAACTCCTGACCTCGTGATCCGCCCGCCTCAGCCTCCCAAAGTGCTGGGATTATAGGCGTGAGCCACCACACCCAGCCTGATTTTGCAAATTTTCAAATCAGAAAACAGAATCTCAAGGAATAAAACAGGAGCAAAGGCAGTTTCTCCCCTTTCAGGCTCACTGGAAAGAACTTTGCAATAAGGAGCTCATTAGGCCTTGAAATGGCTCATTAATTAATGCTGATTCTTTAAAAATAAAATTTCCGGTGACTTGGCATTCAAATCACGTCCAAAGTTAAGATAAATTCCTGAACCCTGAGGTGATGAGATTTCACTTCCATGCCGCATGCCCCAGATGTTCCCTGTGTACTGTGTTTTAATGGTGGCCAAGCTGATGGACTTGCCTTCCTCCTCTTCATCTTAAGGATGGCGTGGTGGATAATTAACACTCAGCTCCTGCTCTCTGAGTTCCTCTTTTCTCCTCAGACCTCTAATGCCTGTCTCATCCTGGCTCTCAGACGAGGACCTTGCTTCTTATTCCACGGAGAAAATGAAAACCATCTGAACAGAACGTCCACACCCTCTCTCTTCTACATCTCCCGACACCATGCGGCTATGTCCATATGCAGTTATCCCTCTGTATTTGCAGGGGATGGGTTCTAGGACCCCCCAAAATATCCCAACCAGACATACTCAAGTTCCCCCATGGGCCCTATGGAACCCAGTGTAGACGAAAGCTCAGCCTTTTGGGTTTTGCATCCCTTGAATACTGTATTTTCCATCAGCAATTAGTTGAAAAATCTGCCTATAAGTGGACTCACGCAGTTCAAATCTGTGTTGTTCAAGAGTCAACTGTACTTGGCCTCTGTTGTCTTATTGTGGATGAATCTTCAAGGCTTCTCCTCCTCACAGCACTGGATCTCCTCTCCTGCCTGCATCATCAAATGCTCCATCTCTTGCATCACTTCCATCCGCTTTCATGCATGCTGTTAATTTTCCCTTAAAAAAAAACCCCTCTTGGCTGGGCACGGTGTCTCACATCTGTAATCCCAGCACTTTGGGAGGTCAAGGCAGGTGGATCACTTGAGCCCAGGAGTTTGAGGTCAGCCTGGGCAACAAAATGAGACCCTTGTCTCTACAAAAAAATACAAAAATTAGCTGGGCATGGTGGCAGGTGCCTGCAATCCCAGCTACTCAGGGTGCTGAGGCACAAGAATCCCTTGAGTCTGGGTGGCGGAGGTTGCAGTTAGCTGAGATTGTGCCATTGCACTCCAACCTGGGCGACAGAGTGAGACCCTGTCTCAAGAAACAAACAAACAAAAAACTGCATAATGAGTACATGTTTGTTCATTGTATTTTTCCCTCTATTCTTTTGTATGCTGGAAAATGTACATGAAAAAAGTTTTAAAAAATCATCTCAATTTTACTTCCTCTCCAGTGATTACATCTTTCTTTCCTTTTGTAACAATGATCCTTGAAGTCGTTTTTCCACATGCTGACTCTGATTTTTCTCCTCCCATACTCTCTTGAACCCACTTCATTCAGGCTTTCCCCCGCTACCATTCCAGCAAAATTGCTTTTCTTAAGATCATGAATGGCCTCCACATTGTTAAATCCAGTGGTTATTTCTCAGTCCTTATCTTACATGACCCCTCAGCTAAACTGGACAGTTATCATCCCTTCCACCCTAAACACTTTCTTCACCTCACTTCCAGGACTGCAGCCTGGCGGAGAACCTGTAGTTGTCAACAGTATTAATGTTATTCTTACCTCCTTAACTCCATCAAGTAAATATTACTTCCGAAACCCAGACTGTAGATTTGATTCCCATCCTGGCGTTAGTTTTGTACAAAGAAAGGATGTGTTCCCGGACAGAATGCAAATGTTGGCAGTGGGCCACAGGAGTGAGGCTGAGTCATCACCATTAGTAAGACAGCTCAGAAGTCAGGGCCAGCTCATGACAGGTCTGCATGATCAGTAGGAAAGGATGTTCCTGTGACCATCTGAACAGGGGCCCACGGCAGCCCCAAGAGAGCTACTTGCTTAGAAGTTGAAATAGGAGTATACGATTTTTTTTTTTTTTTTTTTTTTTTGAGACAGAGTCTCACTCTGTTGCCCAGGCTGGAGTGCTGTGGTGTGCTCACGGCTCATTGCAGCCTCAATCTCCTTGAGCTCAAGTGATCCTTCAACCTCAGACTCCTGAGTAGCTAGGACTACAGTTATGTGCCATGGCACCCAGTTGAATTTTTTTTTTGAGACAGGATTGACTCTGTCACCCAGGTTGGGGTGCGGTGGCACGATCTCAGCTCAGTGCAGCCTTAACTTCCTGAGCTCAAGCAATCCTCCCACCTCAGCCTCCCAAGTAGTTGGGACCACAGTCATGTGCCACCATGCCCAGCTGATTTTTGTATTTTTGTAAAGATAAGATTTTACCATGTTGCCCAGGCTGGTCTCAAATTCCTGAGCTCAAGTGATCCACCTGCCTCGGCCTCCCAAAGTGCTAGGATTATAGGCATGAGCCACCACGCCTGGACACCCAGCTACTTTTTCTTTTTCTTTCTTTCTTTTTTTTTTGGTAGAGATGGGGTTTCACTATGTTGCCCAGGATGGTCTTAGTCAAACTCCTGGGGTTGAAACGATCCTCCTGCCCTGGCCTCCCAAAGTGCTAGGAGTACAGGGATAAGCCACCTCACCCAGCCTGGGAGTGTATAAGTAGCACTGGTGCTCGGATTCATTCCATAGATCCCTTCCTCTATCCCATACCAGACACTGCTAGGCACTGGGTATACAAATGGAGTAAGTAGGACACAGTCCTGCCCTCAAGGACGTTATGGCTCAGATGGGGTGACACAAGTCAACAGCCACAGGCTGAGCCATGAATGAGCACACAGTACAGGATGTTGTGCAGGAGAGGGTCCTCCCAAGGAGGCTTCTAGAAGAGAGGACTTGAATAGCAAGCAGGATTCAGCTGCAAAACGAATGCAGTAGGTAGAAGGACAGATGGAAGCAGGGAAGGGGTGGGAGAAGGCACAGTGTGTGTTGGGGTAGTTTGTGCATAGCAGGAGATAAGGCCAGAAAGTTGAATAAGGGTGAGGGTTGAGGGGAGGGAACTTAGAGGATGGGTCAATAGGGGCAGCAAACCACCATGCACACGTATACCTATGTAACAAGCCTGTATAGTCTGCACATGTATCCCATTTTTTTTTTTAGAATAAAGAAATAAAAGTTGAATAAAATGCTGATCACATAGGCTCTTGTGAATTGATTTCAGCAATTTGAACTACATCTGAAAGTTGGGGGTCACCATTACAGGACTTAAAATTGGGAAGCTTGAGCCAGGCGCAGTGGCTTACACCTGTAATCCCAGCCCTTTGGGAGGCCAAGGTGGGTGGATCACCTGAGGTCAGGAGTTTGAGACCAGTCTGGCCAACATGGTGAAACTCCGTCTCTACTAAAAAAACAAAAAGTGAGCTGAGCATGGGGGTGCGCACCTGTAATCCCAGCTGCTTGGGAGGCTGAGGCGAGAGCATCACTTGAACCCAGGAGGTGGAGGTTGCAGTGAGCTGAGATCGCACCACTGCACTCCAGCTTGGGAGACAGAGCGAGACTCCATCTCAATAAATAAATAAATAAATAAATAAAATAAAAATGCATGCATAAAGCAATCAGGAATATGTTATAAACTAATGATTAATGTGATTTTGTGTACCTGTGGGCCATTAAAGATAACGAAGGTCGTTACTAAGATCATTAGTAAGTATTTGAACACCAAGGATACTAAAGGGAGAATGGAAGACATTTTGATTAACAGAGAAAAAGAGTATGTCCTGGGAATGATCAGGTGGTGGTGGAGAAAAACAGCAGAGAGACGAGGGAGGCAGGTCCAGAAGGACTTCAAAGTTATAGGGAAAGTACAACTGGAAAAAAACAATCAATGAGTGAAGCAAACAGCATTTACCTGGAAGTCCTAGAAGCCAGAAATGCAGGAAAAACTTGAGAGAAGATAACAGTTTTCGAAGTAGACAAATGGTCGTGTATCAGGCCAAAAGTCTCTTATCTCCAAGACTTCAGGACTGCCACCCCTTGAGAACTGCTGTTGAAGGGGACAGACCTGTGATTTCCAGGCTGATGGGTGATGGTATCTCAGGGTGTAAGAATCTGTATCTTGAGAGAATTGAAATTGTCCTAGCAATCAGCCTCGCATCATACTAATCATCCTTCCTCTTATGAGCCCAGAATATTTAGCTTGTGGAACAAGCATCCACATGCCAGGAAACAATGACATGATCATCAGGTCAGAAAAATAACTCCTTCTTGCAGCCATTCACCATCCCCTGACCCTGGCAGGCCTCACCACTGTGCTACCAGCTCAGTGCACTGTTAGGAGATGGGTTCTTGCTGCAGGATGAACCCACGTGTGTCTAGAGGGAGTCTAGGCTGAATTATGGTCTGGGCCAGGCTTCCACATCTTCCTCTTCAAATGCTAAAGTGAAAAAGAATGCCAGAAGAAAAGGTGGCCATCAATAGACCAGCAACGAAGGGAATTCTTGGTAGGTACAGAACGTTATCACTACCTTTCATGAACCTAAGCAACTATCGAAGATAAAGAAAGTTTAAGTGTTGAAAAAGAAACAGAACTAATGGGAGTTCAAAATAGCCAGTTCAGAATCTACATTAAGTTTCCTTTTATGGCATTCATAACCGAATAATAAATGTAATAGGGAAAGATCGATCGTCGGATTTGGGACTGAATTGAGTTTTACTTTCAACAACAAAGCAGAAAAGGAAATCTGAGTCCCAAGTAGCTTTAGGCACAGCCAAATTGTGAGATTTAAGTAATGTCACCAGAACGGTTTCTCCACACCCCATCCCACCTCCGAATTGTAGACTCTCTCCTGTGTAGTGTTCTCCACCAGGCAGGTTCCCTCCATACTCCAGTGGAAAAGAAGTGTCACAGTGTTTACAGGAACTCTAGCATCAACCCCTGCCAGCTTTGCTTAGGGGTCGGCTCTCTAGGCCAGATCTGGGTCATAGTCCCAATCTTGGGGTGGAATGAAGTGAGGAGTCAACCCCACCAGAGCCACGTGGCCTAAGAACAGAGGATGGGTAGGTTCCCGCAGGAAAACTGAACTGTCATCACAAGAGGACATGGCTTTGGGAAAGGCAGACATCCTCTGTAGAGTCCATTCCCAATAGTGACAGAAGCCGAAGAGCTGGAAAACATCTAAATAGAACCTATATAGAGAAAACCATCAGAGACCTGAATAAATGGAGCAGGAGTTCTTAGAAGGGAAGGCAACATTAGTCCGGGCGCGATGGCGCACGCCTGTAATTCCAACACTTTGGGAGGCCGAGGCGGGTGGATTGCTTGAGCTCAGGAGTTCAAGACCAGCCTGGGCAACATGGTGAAACTCCATCTCAAAAAACAAAACACAACAACAAAAAATAGGGAAAACAATATTGTAAAGATACTATATATTTCCAGATTGATCCACTTTCATTCTGTCACCTAGTCTGGAGTGCCATGGTGTGATCTACGGCTCACTGCAACCTCAACCTCTTGGGCTCAAGCAATTCTCCCTCCTTAGCCTCCTCAGTAGCTGGGACGACAGGCGTGCACCACCATGCCTGGCTAATTTTGGGGTTTTGGTCCTCCTTTATTCTGTTTTTTCTTCAGACCAGACGGGCTAATTTAAAAATAGTTTTTCTAAAGATGGTTTCACTATGTTGCCCAGTCTGGTCTCAAACTCCTGGGCTCAAGTGATCCCACTGCCTTGGCCTCTGAAAGTGCTAGGATTATAGGTGAGAACCACCACACTTGGCCTAAATGGATTCTGTGAGACGGAATCTTGCTCTGTCACCCAGGCTGGAGTGCAGTGGTGCAATCTTGGCTCACTGCAACCTCCGCCTCCCAGGTTCAAGCAATTCTCCTTCCTCAGCCTCCTGAGTAGCTGGAATTACAGGCACGTGCCACCACGCCTGGTTAATTTTTGTATTTTTAGTAGAGATGGGGTTCTGCCATGTTGGCCAGGCTGGTCTTGAACTCTTGACCTCAAGCGATCCGCCTGCCTCAGCCCCTCAAAGTGCTGGGATTCCAGGCGTGAGCCACTGAGCTGGGCCTCAAAGGGATTTTTTATAAGCTGATTTTTTAAAAATTCACCTTACACTACTAAAAGAGCCAAGGATTTTTCTGAAGAACAGGGGAAGGGATTAGACTTATCCCATCAGATATTCAAATATCCTGGGAACACATAGCAGTTGAGACAGTGCTATTAGTAGATGAAAAGATGTCAACAGAACCGAATAGAGCATGTATTCAAATCAGCAGGGGAAAAAAAGACTGTCAATGAATAATGCTGAAATATCCACCGCAGCTCTTCAAGAGATGAGCCCTACTTCATATGACACTAAAAGAAATTTAGAATGGATTAGTGATGAAGGACATAGTATACTTTTTATACTCTTGGGATAAGGAGCTTCCTCAAGAAGGCCCCAAACCCTGAAGCCATAAAGGCAAACATTCAGAATAGATCTGGCCAGGCACGTGGCTCATCTCTGTAATCCCAGCACTTTGGGAGGCTGAGGGGGTCGGATCACTTGAGGTCAAGAGTTTGAGACCAGCTTGGCCAACGTGGTGAAATCCCGTCTCTACTAAAAATACAAAAATTAGCTAGGCACAGCGGTGGGTGCCTGTAATTCCAACTACTCAGGAGGCTGAGGCACAAGAACCACTTGAACCCAGGAGGCAGAGGTTGCAGTGAGCCAAGCAAGATCTTGCCATTGCACTCCAGCCTGGGCAACAAAGTAAACAAAAAACAAAAAACAAAAAAAACAAAAAACCCAACACTGCCAAGGGTGAAGAACTAAGCACTCTCATGCCCTGATGTAAGTTTGGACTGGTCGAGCCTATTTTGAGTAATAACTTGGGAGTAGCCAAATTAATACACATCCATTGGGATTAGATTCTCTATATTCTCATTCTAGGATTCTTTTACCAATGTAATTGTGTACATGTGCAAGGCTATTCACAAAAAATTCCATGCAATGTTTCTAGCAGCCCCAAAAAGGAGAAACACCCTGAAATACACAGCAGTGAAATACACACCCTGAAATACACAGCAGTGAAAAGGTAATTAAATCAGCATATCTAATGAAGAACGCACTGCAACAGTCCAAACAGTGAGGCAGAGCTGCATGTTCTGGAGAGAAAGCACTCATAAGATTAAGTCAAAACAGCAGGTCCAGTTAAGTTTTATAAAATGCAAGTGGAATAACAGGCAGGAAGGCATGCAGGGAATCACGCTGTTAACCACCTTGCAGGTGGGTGATAGTTTGCAGAATGGAAGAGAAAAAAGGAGGGAGGGACTTTGAGCTTGTGCGTTAAGTGTTGAGGACAAAAAAAAAATCAAGCATTGTTAAATGTATATTTAAGGAGACAATAAAAACAAATTATCATCAATTCTGCTTACTCCTAAGAACGAGAGCTTATTGAATCAGGAAAGACAAGTTTTTTTGAAGATACAAATTAAAACTTTGAAGTTAACCATTTATTGAAGAAATTAATATGTTAACTATAAAAACCTAGAAGTCCCAGGAATTAGATTTCAAAGGATTTGGTTTCAAAGAATTCCTTATAAGTGATTTTAACATTACATTCCTTGTTAAACTGGGACTTTTACTGCTTTGGGGATTATTTTGCCCCAGCTGTGGCCATGATTAAAATTAGTCAGCAGCACATGAAGTTGGAGAGATGAGAGGTTCGTATTCTTATCCGAGTTTTAGCAAATAGCACTGTATTTCCCCATTTAATGGAAAGAAGTTTCTTCTGTGATTCTTTGGCATAATGAGGCACTGGACTCCCCATTTCTTTCACTCAGGGAAGAGCCATTTGCATTCTTGTCCTCACACCTGAGTACTTGTCACAAGTTAAAACACTGACCACATCACCACCTCAGGACTCCTTGTATGCATTCAGGTAAAAACGTCTGCGGTGGGGGAAGGTGCTTTCCCTCAGTTCTTGTTCTCACACCTCTGTCATTTAGTTGGTCACAGTTGGGCAGGTAGAAGTGGGTTAAAAATGTTAAAACTCATAATAATCGTGTCCAGAGATAACCGAAGGCTGTTGCTAACAAGCATGCCAGGAAAGCCTGGATCAGCAGTTTTCTCCAAAAAGCCAGCGGAAAGGGGCTCCTGAAGAAGTGACAAAAGCCATCCTACAGCAGGGAGAGAGAAAAGTTAGATTGCCTCATGATGCTGAGAACCTCACTCAAAACACGCGGGAACTTCCAGATTAAACAGCAAAGTAAGGTCTGGATTGAAAGAGTAAAAGGAAAGGAGATTCTGACCGATACACATCCAGCAATAAAGAGCCCCTGAAGAGTGAGGATTGGTAAGTCTAACAGGGTGAACAGAAGCAACCACTTAACTTTGTCACTTGGTGCAGGAACACTCATATCTTGACTCAAAACCAGGAGGAAGGTAGCTTACTATGCTCTTTTCTGAGCAGAGAAGAGATGCCCTTTGGGAAACTGTCAAGTCACTAGATTGAAAAGTTATCACCTGAGACTACAGCAAGCACCAACCCCATTTAGGAAGGGAATTGAACTCCAGGCTGTGGCATTTTAACTGCAATGGGCAGAGACAAGGCTGAACTATGTTTACCCAATTTGAGAATTTCAGCTTTTTTTTTTTTTTGAGACAGAGTTTCGCTCTTGGTGCCCAGGCTGAAGTGCAGTAGAAAGATCTCAACTCACTGCCATCTCCACCTCCTGGGTTCAAGCAATTCTCCTAGCTCAGCATCCGTAGTAGCTGGGATTATATGCGACCGCCAACATGCTTGGCTATTTTTAGTACAGAGGGGGTTTCACCACGTTGGTCAGGCTAGTCTTGAACTCCTGGCCTCAGGTGATCCACCCGCCTTGGCCTCCCAAAGTGCTGGGATTACAGGTGCGAGTCACCGCACCCAGCCAAGAATTTCAGTTTTTTGGTGTTAAGAAATTATTCTTTAGTCAACAGTGATTAGCCAAAAACAAACAAAAAAAGCCTTCAACGGGCCCTTTCCAATTCTAATCTCCTCTTCAGGACACAGAGCCCTGAGGAGCCAGATGCCGTGTTGAGACAGGGCTCAGTTGAGGCCCTTAGGCACACAGCTGAAGGGAGTTCACCTGCCCAGAGGGTTGAAGACCAACACTAACATTATCAACAAGGCAAGAGTTCATGCTAACACCACCCATCCCCTTTCCCTTCTCAGACAGAACCCAACTTGTCACTACAGAAGGTCTAAATGCCGGCCGGGCAAGGTGGCTCACGCCTGTAATCCCAGCACTTTGGGAGGCTGAGGCAGGTGGATCACGAGGTCAAGAGATCAAGACCATCCTGGCCAACATGGTGAAAAGCCCATCTCTACTAAAACACACACGCATTAGCTGGGCAAGGTGGCACGCGCCTGTAGTCCCAGCTACTTGGGAGGCTGAGACAGGAGAATCGCTTGAACCCGGGAGGCAGAGGTTGCAGTGAGCCGGGATCTACCACTGCACTCCAGCCTGGCCACAGAGCGAGACTCCGTCTCAAAGAAAAAAGGAAAAAAAAAGAAAAAGGTCTAAATGGAAACTGCCCCCAGGAGGCTACATTTCAGATCAAAAAACTTGCCGGTTTTAATAATCTGGCTATAGGTATCCGATAACATGGGCCACTTCAGTAATTGAATCAACGCCAATAAGGTGGGGGGGAAAGAAATGGGGTCTAGCTCAGAGCCCCAGAGGCATGCGGTGGGCTCACCACCAGGTGGCTTTCCTTGGTCATCAGCTGCAGGCCAAGGGCCTGTCACTCAAACCTTGACCACAGAGATGAAGGCCTGCAGCTGAAAGCCAGGGGCCCAGAAACGTTCTCACCGAGGGCCGGGTGCAGCGGATTAGAAGTTAAGGAATCTTGGAGTCACCGCCACCACTGGGCGACCACCACACTCCACAACCTCTCTGGACAGGCTGAGAGGCGTGGGGGTTGTGATCAATGGGTCCGAGTCTCTCCATAGGCGCATTTAATAGCCAGAGGAGAAAAACACCCCACCTGGCCCGGGCCGGCCACTGCCGACGTCATTGGCTGGGGATTTCTATAGGAGCAAAGCGTTCAGAGCTAACGCGGGTGCCCCCTAAAAGCCCCGGAAGGCTAAGGCCAGGGCAAGGTCCAAGTGAGCAGACCTAAGCCTGCGCAGCTGCTTCGGAACGGTTCAGAGCCGTCTAACAAGGCCGATTTCTGCCGGCCTTTCTTGCCAGGGGAGGAGAAGCCCCAGACTTCACACTGAACGTTCCAGTCCCGCTGAAACGAGCCTTTCTGCTTTCAAGAAACCTGGTTCCAGGGGGCTGGCGCAGTGGGTTCCTCATCGTGCCGGCCTCGTGGGCGCTTCCCGGATGCCCGTCCCGCCCCGCGTCCCGGTGTCCGCCGCGTGCTCACCCAGCCGCCCTGAGCCTGAAGCCAGGCGCGGTGCTGCCCCGCGAGCCGCGAGCTCAGCAAGGCCACCAGGCGCTGGCAGTCCCGGGCGACGTCGCCCTCCTGCTCCTTCAGCCGCGGCTGGAAGCTCCGCTTCTTCCACCAGGCTGTCACCAGCGGCTCTCTCTCCAGCAGCGTCCCCGCGAAGGTCACCAGCGACACCACCCTGCCCCAGGTGGGGCCGGGGCTGTCGGAGAGCACGGCCTCCGCCATCAGCGCCACCAGCTCGACGCGGTTCCCGGGGTAGCCGCGGTAGGCGGAGAAGAAGGACCGGTGGAGCTGCCGTAACCTGGCGGCTGCTGAGCGCAGCACGGCGGCCTCGGGCGTGGACGGCCTCGGCTCAGGGGTGCCGGGTTCCCGGGCGCAGCACCCCAGATAGTCGGCCAGGAGCCGCTCGGTGCGCTCCCGCAACGGGTCAGCCATGGTCCGGCCTCTGCTGGGCGCCCCAGGCCTTCGCTGGTTTTCTTGGCCCGGCCGCGCCTCCCCCAGGGAAGGGCTGCAGTGCCCCGCCCCGGCCCCCAGCCCCCAGCCCCAGGTATTTGTTTTTCAGGATTGAGAGAGCAGCCGTTGATGGGAATCCCACCTACACCTGTTACAGTCCCCAAGGCAAGGCCTGCCGGTGCGCATGTGTTCCTGTAGCAATCAGGTGCACTGTGAGACTCTGGCGTTATTTAGCTCCAGGTCTGGGGACTAAGAACCTGAGGGGACAGTCTGGGAAGCTGGGCTGGGCTTCATCCTCCTCTTAAGGAGCGCTTGACAAAGGCTACCCATGGCCCCTCACAGACCGCTCCCTTGGGCATTATCTGCATCTCTAGATTGGAAAGCACCCAGGTCTGTGTTGGGGATTCCTTTCTTTGGGGCCGGCACATGTGGCAGGAAAAGGGCGAATTATCTTGGGGGCTGCCAGAGGGCCAATATTGGCTGTATTCATTCATATTTAGTAAGAGCCTTTGTGGTGCTAGGTCTCCCCCCTTAGCACTGAAGATACAATGGAGAACAAGACATGTGGTTCCTGACCTCAAGGACTCTACAGTTTAGTGATGACAAACAAAAGGGCCGTCCCTGTACAGTTTAATTCTGACTAGAAGTTGAAGGAGTATGCAGTACTAGGGCAGCAGCTGTTTCTTACACTATCATTCTGATACTGCTTGAAGTTCTCTTTACTTTTTATTGGCCAATCCCTAATTACTCCAGTCCCCTGATATAGCTAATATTTATATTAAACTTTCTCAGTTCATATGACTCCATGGCTTCTTTCTCCTGATCGGATCCAAACTGATGCAGAATGGATACTAGCAGTGATATTTCTGGGGGTTCAGGAGTCTGGAGCATGTTGAAATAGCCCTCCCAGGGTGAAAGATGAGTTGCTGCATCTTGCATCACTACAAAAGAGGCACAGCACTTGGTAGCTGTCTTATTCTGTCCAGGCTGCTATAGCAGAATGCCATAGACTGGGAGGCTTATAAATAAAGGCATTTCTTTCTCACAGTTTTGATGGCTAAAAAGTCCAAGATTGAGGCCCTGGCAGGTTCTGTGTCTTGTAAGGACCTGCTTCCTTGTTCACAGATAGCAGGCTTCTTGCTGTGTCCTCACATTGCAGTAGGTGTGAAGGAGCTCTCTGGGGTCTCTTTTATAAGGACAGTAATCTCATTCATGAGGGCTCCACCTTTGTGATCTAATACCTCCCAAAGGCCCCGTCTCCGAATACCATCACACTGGGGGTTAGGATTTCAACATATGAATTTTTGGGGGACACAGTAAGCCATTTTGGACTTTGAAGGCAACATACACTGTGTTTGAGTGTGCTATTTCAACCCAATTGACAGGCTGGTGGATTGAGGAGCAGAATGAGAGAAGACTCTGCAGAAGGTTCAGGCAGCAGTAAAGTGGCCCTACCACTTGGGTCTTGTGATCCAACAGATCCAGTGGGACTTTAATTGTCCAATAGGGATGCTGTATGGAGCCTCTGGCAAGCACTAACAGGAGAGAGGACAGACCTCTAGAATTCTGAAGTAAATATAGAACCTCTTCTGAAGATAACTACTCTCCTTTTGAGAAGCAGGTTCTGCCTTGCTACTGGGCCTTGGTAGGGGCAGAATGCCTGACCATGAAGCTTGAGTGCCCATCATGAACTGGATGTCATCTGACCCATGTAGCCATAAAGCTGGATGTATACAGCAGCCATCTATCATCAAATGGAGATAGTGTATTGGAACAGCCAATACACCATCAGGTTCAGAAGGTGTAAGTAAATTGTACGAGCAGGCCACTCAGACTCTTCCAACATCAACTCCAGTTACTTTGCCTCCTCTCCCTTATTCCACGGCTATGGCCTCTTGGGATGCTGCTTATGTTCAGTTGACTGAGGGAGAAAAACTTCCAGCCTGGATTATAGATGGGTCTATACGACGTGCTGGTACCACATGAAAGAGAACAGCTGCAGCATTCACTCACACTCGCTCGGGTGACTGTGAAGGACAGTGGTGAAGGAGAATCCTTCCAGTGGGCAGAAATTCAAGGTTGTCCAGAGATGGCCAGAATACAGACCTACATTGATTCATGGACAGTCGCTGATGGTTTAGCTGGATGGTCAGGGCCTTAAAAAGAACAGGACTGGAAGATTGGTGACATGAAAATCTTGGAAAGAGACATGTGGCTGAATTCCTTTGAATGGGCACAGACTGAAGATATTTGCATCTCACGTGAATGCCCACTAAAGGGCATCCACTGCAGAGAAGACTGAATCAGATGGACAGAATGACATGCTCTGTGGCTGTCAGCCAGCCTCTCTATGCCAATGCTGTGGCGTCTGCTCAATGGGCTGAACGAAGAGCTCCTGGCAGCGGGGACAGAGGATATGTATGGGTCCAACAACATGGAATTCTCCCTCCAAGGCTGAGCTGGCTGATGCTTCTGCTGAGTGCCTAATCTGCTAAGGCAAATGATTCATTACAGTGAACTAAATGAATTTTGTTGGAATATAAATTTCTGTACATCAAATTCCCATTTGAACTGGTTTTGACATCTTACTGGTTCCCTTATTAATCAGTGAGTTAAATAAAAGCTTGGATACATGTTCATGTTTTATTTGCAAGAGAGTCATGATTTTACCTTTTTGTACATTATACTTTAGCAGTAAGACCATTATTTTTTCTTAGATTTGCAGTAGCTTTGGGGTAAATGGTAAATCCTCTGGCACTGCCATTGGTAACTCAATAATGATGAATACAACTAAACAACAAATGAATAAATTAACCTCAACATAGAATTTCCAGTTCACACAATATGAGACAGTTTGTAATAAGACTTGGTAAAAATCCTGTCTCTGCAACTTGGAAGCAGTGCAGCTATGGGCAAGTTATTCAACCCTCCTAACCTCAATCTATCTCCCCGTCTAAAAATGGGGCATCATGGGGCTGTCACAAGGATAACATGAATTGGTATACACAAAGTGCTTAGCACAGTACCTGGCACATAGTAAAAGGCCATCATTCCAGAGAAACTTTCATCTGTAAATGGTAAATCCTCTGGCAAGGGTGACTATGCTCACTTGCCCCATTCTCAACCAAAACCAAAATGTGACAATATTGGTCTTACCTATGTAGTTTCTGTTTTATTGATAATAGCTAGTGACTGCTTATTATTTTTTCCACGTTTTAAGTAACAGCTTTATTGAGATGTAATTAATGTACCATAAAATTCACCCTCTTAGAATCCAGTGGTTTTTAGTCTATTCACAGAATTGTGCAATCACCACCACTATCTAATTCAGCTGCCCCGAAAGAAACTCAGTGTCCACTCACCGTCACTCCTCACCCCAGCCCTGAGTGACCACTAATCTGCTTTTTGTCTTTATGAGTTTGCTTATTAGGACATTTCATATACATGGAATCCTACAACATGTGGCTCTTTGTCTCTGGCTTCTTTCCCCGGCACAATATTTTCAGGGTTCATCCATGTTGTAGCATGTGTCTGCGCTTTCTTTCTTTGTATTCCACTGTGTGGATGCACCATATTTTGTTCATCAATTCATCCACTGTGGAACACTGGGGCTGTTTCAACTTTGGGCTATTATGAGTAATGCTGCTATGAACATTCGCATTCAAATTTCTGTGTGGACATATGTTTTAATTTCCCTTGGGTATAAACTTAGGAGTGGGAGGCTGCCAATTATCGTGGAAAACACACAGGTTGGAAACGGTGGCCTCTGCTTCATGGTTCCTGGTTTCTGACAAAGTTAATCTTTCACCATTGGTGTGCTGGTTAGATAACCTTGGGGGCAAAGACAGACATTTCCTGCTGTCACAGTCTTTACACAAACGCTCATACCATACTTACAATTAGTTGTTTATGTGGGTTAAATTAACCATGGAGTCACTCCTGATCCCATCTCCTTACTAGAGGGTCTGCATCTTTTTTTCTGCATCTACTTTTAAAAATAATTATTTTAAATTGACACATAATTGTACATACTTATGGGGTACAGTGTTATTTTGATACATGTATACAATGTGTAATGACCAGGGTAATTAGTATATTAATCCCTTAAATATCTATCATTTCTTTGTGTTGGAGATGTGAAAGTTGTTAGAATTCAAGAGCTACTGGTGTTTAAAAAAAAAAAAACCATGACAAATAGAGCTGGGGAGGCCATGAAGAGAGGATTCTCATGCTTGTATGCCTAATACGAAAATGATCACAAAAGATTCTGCAAAAATTACAACCTTGCACATAGGCTGCCGCAACCTCACACAAAATTACTTCTGCAAGGACATCTGCCTAGCAACTGTCTGTCCAACCTCGGACTGGTGTGACCTTTGTTACTGATATCTGTAGCCAAGGATAATTATTTCAAAACCATTATGTCATCCTCCTCATTTTTTCCTTTAAAAACCTTTTTTTTTTTTTTTTTTTCTTTTTCGAGTCAGAGTCTTGCTCTGTCACCCAGGTTGGAGGGCAGTGGCGCCATCTCGGCTCACTGCAAGCTCCACCTCCTGGGTTCACGCCATTCTTAGCTGGGACTACAGGCGCCTGCCACCACGCCTGGCTAATTTTTTTTTAAATTTTAATATTTTTAGTAGAGATGGGGTTTCACCGTGTTAGCCAGGATGGTCTCGATCTCCTGACCTCGTGATCCGCCTGGCTCAGCCTCCCAAAGTGCTGGGATTACATGCGTGAGTCACCGCCCGGCCACCTTTGTTTTTCTTTACCTCCTGGAATATGCACACAGTTTACTACAGCACACATATTCCTGTTGCAATGCCCTACTTTTGATTAAGTATCTTTTTTCTTTTAGAGAGCCTGTCTTTGTTATTTAGGTTGACAGGAACATTCAAAATTCTTCTAGCTACTTGAAAATACACAGTAAATTATTGTTAGCGATAGTCACCCCACAGTGCCGCCAAACACTAGACTCCTATCTTGCGGCAAATTTGATTCCATTAACCAGCTCCTCCCCACCCCCTGCTGCATCCTTTTTTGAATGACACGAACACATTCAGTCATTTCATTTCTTTCACTGGGGTTGGCCCTGCAGCAGCCCACGGGAGGCCAGAGTCCCCTGTGGAGACTGACCAACCCTGAAGGCCAGCCTGGCTCCAGCCAAGTCCTGTCTAGAAGCAGGAGTCTGTGGCATGTCCAGAAGAATGACCCAATTCTCTCCGGTCACCGATGAAAGGGCAAGTGGTTTAGCATCGCAATCCTCACATAGGATCCACAGAGACAAGATTCACTCATGGCCTCCCCAGTGGGCCTTTGGCTCAGATTTCCTGGCCCACCTCAGGCCCGCCCAGTCCGTATCTCAGGGCGGGGCCCTGAAGGTGCAGGGCATGAACCTGCCATGGGTGGGATGATTCTTCTCAGCAGGCAAGTTTGGGAAATGAAGATCCACAAATCCCCATTCAGTCAGCTCTCCTAGGCTTGGGAGTGGCCTGGGCCTCAGCCCCAGTCTTCTACCCCACCCACTGTGCTTTTCCCAGGCTCCCAGGCATCCCCTTTTCAAAGGATTTTTGGGTCACAGGCCTCAGCTGGTCCCGAGCCCTTCCGACTGCCTCTCTGGGACTTCCCCCACCAACCAGGGCTGCCCCAAAGCCTCCTCCGAAGGCTTTCCCTAGGGTGGCTCTCCTCAATCATCCTGTCACCTCTTTCTTTCCCAAGCTCTTCCAAGGCTCTTAATGGCCTCTGGGAGGTCTCACATAGAAGGGCTGGAAAAGGGCTCATTAGCCCAGATCAGCTGTTCTCAAAGCATGATCCAGAGCCCCTGAGACCCTTTCAGGGGTCCTCAAGATCAAAACTATTTTCATAATACTGACACTTTCTTTGTGAGTGTGTGTTGGTGACTTTTAAATTTTCATTCTCTCAGGAGTTTTCCAGAGACTACTGGCATGGTTGAAAGATCACCTTGATGGCTAACGGAACGTATGCATCTGTAATCTTGTGTTTTATAACTTTTCTCAGTCTTAATTTCTAATACGATAAATGTGGATACATAAAATCCACAAAGTTATTTGGGGTCCTCAATAACTTTGGGGTCCTTTAAGGCTGTAGACCGGGCGTGGTGGCTCACACCTGTAATCCCAGCACTTTGGGAGGCCAAGGCAGGTAGATCATCTGAGGTTGGGAGTTTGAGACCAGCCTGACCAACAGGGAGAAACCACATCCCTACTAAAAATACAAACTTAGCTGGGCATGGTGGCGCATGCCTGTAATCCCAGTTACTCAGGAGGCTGAGGCAGAAGAATCGCTTGAACCCGGGAGGCGGAGGTTGAGGTGAGCCCAAGATCGCGCCACTGCACTCCAGCCTGGGCAACAAGAGCAGAACTCCGTCTC